>NC_090764.1:24595369-24600369 GCF_036898095.1 Palaemon carinicauda
GGTAGATTAGGGAGTCTGAGTCAGTGTGGTTGGCGGCCATTTTGTGGACATATCCGAAGCGTAAGCTGCCCTATCTATATATATTCTTGTTCCCTATAGAATTTGTGATATTTTGGTATATTTTTACCTGCATAAATATCATATTATATATTAAATATATGTATTTTTTTACGAAATTTCCAAGTACTCAAAAAATTACCTTTAGATATGGCCCCTGATATAAATGTAATTTACAAAATAATGAAGATTTTTTTACATATTTCTATTTTAGGATAACATATGTTTATTCCCTAAAAAAATTAGCCACTTCCTATTTCATTTGGGTACCCAAAAAAATTCATGAAATTTGGACAATTTTTTTTGGCCAAAAAAAGTTACCCTTTTTTTCTCATTTCAGATCTTCACCTCCATGGGTCTGACTTCATCCAAAATACATCAAGATGTGTCCTAAACATTCAAGAATCAATTCCTAAAAGGATTTGTGTATATATGTATAAACTTTTTTTTTATGAATTTTTATGTCAGGTCTTTTTTTTTCTACTTAATTTTTTAAAATATTTATAATAAATAGTTTTTCTGCAGATGAGTAGTATTTATCTTTACAGTTGTTTTAAGCATTCATTGAAGTTTTTTTTGGCAAAAGAAAAAAGGAGGTTACTGCAAAAACTGATTTTTCATGAATTTTTTTTGGCGTCGGGGTCGTTCGCGTCCGAGTATACCCTTAAAGGGGTGTCCGAGGACCGTACCTATCCAGGGTTAAGGAAAGGCTTAGCAGTCTCCGCTGAAGTCTGCAGACTCAGTATTCCAGAGTTGAACCTATGACCACTATTGAGGATTACTTTGGATTGCATATCTCTTTGGTGTCTCAGTGACAAGTTCCATTTAGGTGTTCAAAAGAAGTCAATATCTTTGTTTGCCTTTAATTTAAAACAATCAGACTCTTAGTGTTGAGGAAAGTAACGAGCACATTGATATCAATATTATATACAGTTTTCATTGGATTTCAGGTCTATACTTCAAATAATCTTCTCGGTAAAGTTGCGAAATTTGATCCAATCTAGAAAATAATATTTCTCGTACCAAGAAGAGTTCAATTAAACTTTACTCATGAAATTCTTCCCTTAAGTCATAGATTCGATTTTTATTAAAGATAGTGGAATTGATAACCTTAATAAAGTTCCTTACGGACAATAAATAAAAGTCATAGATAATTTCTATAATTAAATAAGTCATGTCTGGATAGACTATATAGGGGGAAACTATGAGATCTGAAAAGGCAATGAAAAGACAGGAAGAATTTCTCTCTCTCTCTCTCTCTCTCTCTCTCTCTCTCTCTCTCTCTCTCTCTCTCTCTCTCTCTCTCTCTCTCTCTCTCTCTCTCTCTACGTGTGAATGATTCCATAGAGAAATCATTGAATCTGCGACAGCACACGTATCAAGACGCTTGGTGGAAACCCTTCTGTGCCAACCAGCCTCATATATATCTTCCTCTAAGTGTCCCTCCAGGCTTAACTTTTTTTATCTCCAACACAGGTAGGACTTAGAATTACCCATAATGGTAAATTGCACCTGTATGATTCCGGTATGTCATATATATATATATATATATATATATATATATATAATATATATATATATATATATATATATATATATATATATACTATATATATATATATATATTATATATATATATATATATATTTCTAAGGATCTTGTATAATCAAACCTCTCAGTTTTCAATTCCTTTGACTCCAATTCTCTTATGTTCCATTAAGGGGGAGCCCATGGTGGGATTAAATACCCCCTTAATGACAGATGGACCTTCGCTCTCTTGAGACATTCAACAATCAGGATTCGATCTCCTCCAGTATGTCAGCAGGAAAAAAAATGGGAGGAGTCTCCTTGTCACCATTGAAGCAGGAGGGGAGATCAGCCATGTCACCCATCCCAACAATTTCTGGCTTTATGAGGAACTGTTATTTTTTTTTCCCTTGCATTGAATCATTCACTCTGAATACTGTTGCTTGTGTTGTGGGGACTTGAGGATGACTGAAGTCGATATTGATGTATGCGAAGGAGTGTAAAGGGAGGAGGAGGAGACTTCGGGGTTGGCCTGACTGAAAGGGATTTCGCTTCTCTCCTTTCTTGGCTCAAAGGATTCGATTTTAAAATTCTAGTTTTTATCCCTTAATAAGAACGAGCTTCTATCGGAATAAAACCATCATCTGTGGAAGCTAGAGTTTAGTTTAAGGGTATTTGACTAATGTTTCATGGCAAAATAATAATAATAATAATAATAATAATAATAATAATAATAATAATAATAATGAATAGGTCCTAGTAGTAAAGGGTGTTGGCTTATGGATTAATTTCACTTGTTAAAAATACATTGTTATTTTCTGTTTAATAAAACATGACAAAACTCATCTCGATATATAACACACACACACACACGCACACACACACATACACGTGTTGGATGCTGGAAAGTAAATGAAAAATAGCACTCTAGTTACCTGACATTTTATTTCTTCATAAATGGTTTTTACCGAGATTGAATAATAAAGGATTATGACATTTCCTTCACTTTTTTTAGAATCCTTCATCATGAAATACTTCCACTGCACCAAAATGCTGAGCTCTTGGGGGGGGGAGTCTCTAAGCCACAGAGTCTATCTGTTGTCTATCTATCGCTTCATAGTCCTCAGCCATGTAGGCCTGAGTCTTCCAACTCTTCTAGTGCCTTGTGGAGCCCAGTTGAAAGTTTGGTAGATGCATTGACTATTATGCCTGTTCACTGGCCCTTGTTTTGAGATTAACCGCAACAGTAATAGGCTATTAAAGTACATGAGAGCATAGAGGACATTTGATTTAATACAACAAGTGTTTATTTATTCTCTTACAGAAAAAGAAATAAAGGAATAATTGTTATAAAGGAGACTGCATCCAGTATTTGTATTATTCTGGATATAACACTGTTTCATTGGTTATATAAACTTTATTACAAATTCATGATATCACATATCATTACAGCTTGATTTGTTGCTGCCCATAATACGTGAATTATTCCTTTCGTCAGCCATATCTTGTGTGTCTCGGTTATAAGTTTTCATTTGCCAAGTATAGAGGCTGGTTAAAGAAATTGAAGTATTCTTTGCTTGTCTCAAACGGAGGGGACCTCGACGTGTAATGATGGTAACTTCCTTTATGTCTCTGGTACTTCTTGAGTATGTTTCATGCAATCACCACAGACTGACCATATATATACATATGACCAGCGCCCAAACTCCCCTCTCCACCCAAGGTAGAAACAGGGACGGCCAGGCAATGGCTGCCAATGACTCAACAAATAGACCTATAGGCTCCCCAAAACCCCCCAATCTTTAGCTCATAAGGATGGTGAGGTTGCAGACACTGCAAGAAACTATAGAGCGTGAGCGGGGCTCGAACCCACATCCAACAGACTGCCAGGCATGGACACTTCTTATAGTAATCAATTATCTGTGAATAGAATTGCGGTGGCCGATGTGGTAACGTCCCTGACTGGTGAACGCCAGACTGGGGCTCGAGTACCACTCAAACTCGTTAGTTTCTTTGGTCGCTTAAACCTCACCATCCTTGTGAGCTAAGGATGGGGGCTTTGGGGAAGCATATAGGTCTACCTGCTGAGTCATCAGCAGCCATTGCCTGGCCCTCCTTGGTCCTAGCATGGGTGGAGAGAGAGCTTGGCACTGATCATATGATATATGGTCAGTCTCTAGGGCATTGTCCTGCTTGATAGGGCAATGTCACTGTCCCTTGCCTCTGCCATTCATGAGTTGTCTTTAAACCTCTTAAGAATGTACTGTGTTGGTCTATTGGTTGTATCAGTGAACGAATGTTTTAGAAAATGATCAATACAGAAAGAAAAGACTTAATTTTCTTGGGGTCTACTCATGAAATTTCATTGTTTTTCGTCCCATTTGACCAGTTATTACAAAATGACGTCAACAAATGTTCAGTTGTCAACAAAATCCTAATTAGTAGTAATTAGAGTCACTTAATTTCATTTAAATTATCTATTCGGCATTCATTAATATATTTGAAAGAAATATGTGGTCTTTATCAACATTCTCTCTCTCTCTCTCTCTCTCTCTCTCTCTCTCTCATCTCTCTCTCTCTCTCTCTCTCTCTCTCTCTCTCTCTCTCTCTCTTATCTCATCACACTGCTTTTTTCAAGTCGCAATTTAGCTTTTAGACTTGTTAGGATTCCGTCTTGTCCCTGTGAGTTTTTCATAAGCTGTTAATTAGGAATATTTAGTCACAGTAGTTGTTAATTTTGAAGACAATTCGAAAGTTTTAAGATGAAAAATAGTTTCAAACTTTTAAGATACACAGGTTTAACATAGTTTCAAAAGTTTTGAGATAGTTTCAAAAGTTTTGAGATAGTTTCGAAAGTTTTAAGATAGTTTCGAAAGTTTTAAGCTGGTTTCGAAAGTTCTAAGATAGTTTCAAAAGTTTTAAGATAGTTTCAGAAAGTTTTAAGATAGTTTCAAAAGTTTGAAGATAGTTTGAAAGTATTATGATAGAAAAGTTTGAAAGTTTTATGATAGAAAAATTTTGAGTTTCAAAAGTATTGCTACAGTTTCAAACGTTTTGAGATGATTTCAAAAGTAGAGAGAAAGTTCGAGTGTCATATTAATCGCAATAAAATCTTATCCTTGACTCTCTCTCTCTCTCTCTCTCTCTCTCTCTCTCTCTCTCTCTCTCTCTCTCTCTCTCTCTCTCTCTCTCTCTCTCCTCTCTCTGTGTGTGTGTGTGTGTGTGTGTGCCAAGGCTAACTAAATAAGATTTAAAACTGCTTGAATTATGTATGTTAAACAGTTGGGATCAGGAGCCATTGAAATCCCCTTGAAAGAATGAGAGATTCAATTGGATCCTGGTTCCTCAAAGTTGCCATTGACTCTCTTAATGTATCAAAGGAGATCTGTTGTGAGCTTAAATGTCTAGACCTACGC
>NC_090764.1:24620369-24640369 GCF_036898095.1 Palaemon carinicauda
ATTGTATTTTTTATTTAAAAATACGTATAAAATATTCATTTTATATAATAGATGAATAAGATATAAAATAGAATGAGTTCACTCAAAAAGAATGTCTAGATAAACAGTATCTTTGCATTTATAGAATAATCTTCAAGAGAAATAAATACTCGTAAACAGTTCTAGCAAAAATGGATGACCACAACAGGAGGGGGTCCAGAATTGCCAATAAACTAATTAGGTAGAATTTTTCTATTTACAGGAAAAAGAAACTCACTTGGATGGTATTTAAAGCGGAAAATTTATATTTTTCACATATAAATTCCTCCTCCTGCTAAAGAGGTCATGAATAAAATATTTAGTATGATTCCTATTCTTCATAAGTCGAAAGGTTTGCTTGAGAGAGAGAGAGAGAGAGAGAGAGAGAGAGAGAGAGAGAGAGAGAGAGAGGGAGAGAGAGAGAGAGCACATACGAAAAGTTAGGATAAAGTGAATGAATTTTGATATGTAAAAGTAGACCTACGCCATTGTTTTCTAAGTAGGTTTTCTCTATTGTTTTCTTTCTCTTTTTTCTTCTATTTTGTTCATCATGTGTCATTTATTGTTATTTTCATTATATCATCTATATAATTTTCATCTTTATTATGAAACGCAAATTTTCAAACATATTTATTTTTTTAATTATACACTTATTATCGTCTAGAAATCTCATTTGTTCAAGGTATTATTTTTGCGCAAAAAAACGCACGCACGCTCATTTACCATAACAAACGCACGCACGCTCATTTACCATAACAAACGCACGCACGCTCATTTACCATAACAAACGCACGCACGCTCATTTACCATAACAAACGCACGCACGCTCATTTACCATAACAAACGCACGCACGCACATTTACCATAACAAACGCACGCATGCACGCTCATTTACCATAACAAACGCACGCACGCACATTTACCATAACAAACGCACGCACGCACATTTACCATAACAAACGCACGCACGCTCATTTACCATAACAAACGCACGCACGCTCATTTACCATAACAAACGCTCGCACGCTCATTTACCATAACAAACGCACGCACGCTCATTTACCATAACAAATGCACGCACGAACATTTACCATAACAAACGCACGCACGCTCATTTACCATAACAAACGCACGCACGCTCATTTACCATAACAAACGCACGCACGCTCATTTACCATAACAAACGCACGCACGCTCATTTACCATAACAAACGCACGCACGCACATTTACCATAACAAACGCACGCACGCTCATTTACCATAACAAACGCACGCACGCTCATTAACCATAACAAATGCACGCACGCTCATTTACCATAACAAACGCACGCACGCACATTTACCATAACAAACGCACGCACGCACATTTACCATAACAAACGCACGCACGCTCATTTACCATAACAAACGCACGCACGCTCATTTACCATAACAAACGCACGCACGCTCATTTACCATAACAAACGCACGCACGCTCATTTACCATAACAAACGCACGCACGCTCATTTACCATAACAAACGCACGCACGCACATTTACCATAACAAAAGCACGCACGCACGCTCATTTACCATAACAAACGGACGCACGCTCATTTACCATAACAAACGCACGCACGCTCATTTACCATAACAAACGCTCGCACGCTCATTTACCATAACAAACGCACGCACGCTCATTTACCATAACAAACGCACGCACGCACATTTACCATAACAAACGCACGCACGCTCATTTACCATAACAAACGCACGCACGCTCATTTACAATAACAAACGCACGCACGCACATTTACCATAACAAACGCACGCACGCTCATTTACCATAACAAACGCACGCACGCTCATTTACCATAACAAACGCACGCACGCACATTTACCATAACAAACGCACGCACGCACATTTACCATAACAAACGCACGCACGCTCATTTACCATAACAAACGCACGCACGCACATTTACCATAACAAACGCACGCACGCACGCTCATTTACCATAACAAACGCACGCACGCACATTTACCATAACAAACGCACGCACGCACGCTCATTTACCATAACGAACGCACGCACGCTCATTTACCATAACAAACGCATGCACGCTCATTTACCATAACAAACGCTCGCACGCTCTTTTACCATAACAAACGCACGCACGCTCATTTACCATAACAAACGCACGCACGCACATTTACCATAACAAACGCACGCACGCTCATTTACCATAACAAACGCACGCACGCTCATTTACCATAACAAACGCACGCACGCTCATTTACCATAACAAACGCACGCACGCACATTAAACATACCAAGATGCTCCTTGCAACGGACCCTAGATGTTAGTCCTATTCCATTTCACTAGACTAAGTAAAAGAAAAATAATTATCTTCTCAAGTAATTATGCAAAAATTATTCAAATACTAAAAAAATCCTACATAGAAAACAATGGTGTAGGCCAAGTTTTACATATCAAATTCATTCACTTTATCCTTATAGCGAAGGAGACGTATCTAGTGTTCGAATGACTTTAATTCTAACTTCGACTTCGCATAAGTAGTTATCATTGTAAAGATTTTACGGTTTTAGGCATGGAATAGGCATCTGCAAATCAAGTCACTTAGGCCTACAGCAAAATGACACTTCAAATATAAAGTTATGATTCACAACTTAACCCTGGATAGGTACGCTCCTCGGACACCCCTTTAAGGGTATACTCGGACGCGAACGACCCCGACGCCAAAAAAAATTCTTGAAAAATCAGTTTTTGCAGTAACCTCCTTTTTTCTTTTGCCAAAAAAAAACTTCAATGAATGCTTAAAACAACTGTAAAGATAAATACTACTCATCTGCAGAAAAACTATTTATTTTAAATATTTTAAAAAATTAAGTAGAAAAAAAAAGACCTGACATAAAAATTCATAAAAAAAAGGTTATACATATATACACAAATCCTTTTAGGAATTGATTCTTGAATGTTTAGGACACATCTTGATGTATTTTGGATGAAGTCAGACCCATGGAGGTGAAGATCTGAAATAAGGGTAACTTTTTTTGGCCAAAAAAATTTGTCCAAATTTCATGAATTTTTTTGGGTACCCAAATGAAATAGGAAGGGGCTAATTTTTTTAGGGAATAAACATATGTTATCCTAAAATAGAAATATGTAAAAAAATCTTCATTATTTTGTAAATTACATTTATATCAGGGGCCATATCTAAAGGTAATTTTTTGAGTACTTAGAAATTTCGTAAAAAAATACATATATTTAATATATAATATGATATTTATGCAGGTAAAAATATACCAAAATATCACAAATTCTATAGGGAACAAGAATATATATAGATAGGGCAGCTTACGCTTCGGATATGTCCACAAAATGGCCGCCAACCACACTGACTCAGACTCCCTAATCTGCCACTTGAAATGTAGGAAGGGTATGTCAATTTCAAGGTGTTATTTACTAATCTAATTATTATTGGATATGCATAGAAATTGTATGTGGGTTGC
The DNA here is from genome assembly GCF_036898095.1 of Palaemon carinicauda. Classification (NCBI taxonomy): domain Eukaryota; kingdom Metazoa; phylum Arthropoda; class Malacostraca; order Decapoda; family Palaemonidae; genus Palaemon; species Palaemon carinicauda. Next base: position 24,623,901 of record NC_090764.1, read on the forward strand.
TGGATAATTGTCGATTATTTTACGACTATAAAATTAAAATTCTGACCCAAAAAAATTTTTTTGAAGGGAAATAAAATCGAAAAAAAAATGTAAAACAATATAATATTTTAGCTAAAAAAATTTGATGATATTCAATAAAAAAAAAGTAAACAAAATTTTCCGACAAATAAACATCTAGAGGAATCATTACTCTGTGATAGTTCCTTAGTACGTAGTAATTTTGAAAGAATTGGGAAAAAACGAAAAAATGGCAATCACCGGAAAATCGAACACATACCTATATATACGCCATATCTGGCTAAAAAAAAGATAGGCGTGGGTAACCAGATCATCTAGAAACACTTTCCAACACTATGAAAATATAAGTTTTGCGACACTACTTGCCAATTCCTTACGGTAACATGACTAAGCAAAAAAATGCAAAACAAATAAAAAGGGGCACTCGCGGAAAAATGCCCAACATTCTAATATACGGCATCTCAGATAAAAAAAAAGACATGCACGTGTTAGCCCAACCATCAAGGCACACTTTCTAACACATAAACATGAAAAAAAAATCAATAATATACGGCAATTCCTTACTACGTAGTAAATTTTTACAAATATTGAAAAAAAACTGAAATTGGCAACCGCAGTTAAATACCCAATATACCAATAACTACGTCGTATCTGACAAAAACAAAATCACGCATGGGTAGCCAGATCATCTAAACACACTTTCCAACACTAAAAAAGCAAAAGTTTTACGACACTATTTCGCAATATCTTACGGAAAAATGACTTGGCAAGAAAATGAAAAAAATGAAAAAGGGGTACTCGCGGTAAAATGCCCGACATTCTAATATACGGCATCTCAGATAAAAAAAAAGACATGCACGTGTTAGCCCAACCATCAAGGCACACTTTCTAACACATAAACATGAAAAAAAAATGAATAATATACGGCAATTCCTTACTACGTAGTAATTTTTACAAATATTGAAAAAAAAACAGAAATTGGTAACCGCAGTTAAATACCCAATATACCAATAACTACGTCGTATCTGACAAAAACAAAATCACGCATGGGTAGCCAGATCATCTAAACACACTTTCCAACACTAAAAAAGCAAAAGTTTTACGACACTATTTCGCAATATCTTACGGAAAAATGACTTGGCAAGAAAATGAAAAAAAAATGAAAAAGGGGTACTCGCGGTAAAATGCCCGACATTCTAATATACGGCATCTCAGATAAGAAAAAAGACATGCACGTGTTAGCCCAACCATCAAGGCACACTTTCTAACACATAAACATGAAAAAAAAATGAATAATATACGGCAATTCCTTACTACGTAGTAATTTTTACAAATATTGAAAAAAAAACAGAAATTGGTAACCGCAGTTAAATACCCAATATACCAATAACTACGTCGTATCTGACAAAAACAAAGTCATGCATGGGTAGCCAGATCATCTAGACACACTTTCCAACACTAAACAAGCAAAAGTTTTACGACACTATTTGGCAATATCTTACGGAAAAATGACTTGGCAAAAAAATGAAAAAAAATGAAAAAGGGGCAATCGCGGTAAAATGGTCCTCGTGGTGATGAACGACATTTTAACTAAAAAAAAAATCATGCACATGGTAGCCAAACAATCCACCAAGACTTTCCACAACTGATAACCTATACAAGTTGCACCATTCTACGACAATTTCATAATACGTAATAACTTTGATAATTATGCAAACTACCTTAGAAGGGTAAACTCGGTCGCGAACGACCCCGACTCGTCTCAGAAATCGGGGAAGGAGTACAGCTTCAGCAATGCACATCTGGACACTACTAGAGCGTGTAGGTGAGACACCTCCTGCAGGTCGATCACCCACAAATTCAGTCACGGGGCTGAGTCACGTGAGAAAAACCTGTTTTTTTTTCGCTCGGGGTCGCGAACGACCCACCGTACCTATCCAGGGTTAAAATCCAAATTTTGAAAACGAAGCCGATGTTGATAAGTCAAATCGAACATTAGGACTTTGAGAATGGAGTACTTATGACGTTTCGTTCGAATGTGCTCTCTCTCTCTCTCTCTCTCTCTCTCTCTCTCTCTCTCTCTCTCTCTCTCTCTGACTGAAATTATTCTAGAAATATCATCTATGGAGCTTCGTGATCAATCGAATAAATCTTAGAACGAAACTATCAGGAAAACATTAAGTTCAAAGAGGAAGTTTCGTTGTGTTTCGAACTTATCCTTTTATTTCGTTTTGTAGACACAGACGATTGGAGATTGAAATCAAACCCTTACTGAGACGTTTTGTTGAAGACTATTTCATTATTAGTAATACTTCTGATTTAGAGGGGAGGCCGATGGGGGAAGCTACCTTATATCCGTGTGTGTAAACCAGCCATGGTGGAAGCAGAGAAGTTAACTAGATGGACATTGGTTTAGTCACTAAACTTTAGTGAGTACGATTAAACTCTCTCTCTCTCTCTCCTCTGCTTAGACAGGCAATCACGTTTCATATATACCAATAAGCAACGGATAATGTTATGCAAGAACGAAGGGATATCAGACAAAGCGTTATCAAATGAGAGAGAGAGAGAGAGAGAGAGAGAGAGAGAGAGAGAGAGAGAGAGAGAGAGAGAGAGAGAGAGAGAGATTCTATTCCATATATTCCCTGTAATGCTAAAGCGTAGTTTCTTATTAGTCTCACTTGTTGCCAAATGTAAATGGAACATCTACCTCAGTATCAGTTTTATTAAGGGAAATAAAGGTACCAGGAGGAAATTTCACAACGCTGCTCATCGCTTTACTTGAATCATTCGTTTTTTGAAATATCAATATTTTTATATTGTACATAATGTGTCATTGATTACTATTTTTGTTATATTATCTATATATATTATTTTCTCGTTTATTGTAAAAGGCAACTTCTTAAGAATATATTTAGAATTAGGCCTATAGACCTGTTAAGGTCTAGAAAAGCTGAAACAATAGGAATCCTGTTGAAGGTAACAGCCTTGCACAAGCACATGCACACACACACGTTTACATTAACATGTTGTTCCTTGTAGCAGACCTTAGATGCTACACACTTGTCCTTCCCGTATACTACTAGTGGGGCAGATAAGTGAAACAATCGTTCATTTGATGATACAAGCATGAAATTTGGCATAATTATTTATTTTGCATTAGATTTTGAAAAAAAAGTGCTAGCCACTTGAAATTCCAATATGGCGGCCATTTTCCAAGATGGCCGCCATATGGTCCTCTTTAAGGCAGAATATTGCAGTACTACGTGCCATTAAAGTTCTTACTCAGATACTTGATGAGTTCTCTTTGTCTGGGTTTGATGTGGGAGCACCACTAATCATTCTGAGGGTCCAATATGGCAGCCATTTTACAAGATGGCCGCCAAATGACGTCATTTGCTACATATGCCAATGTCTAAGAGTCCATATTTCAAACAATACTCACCCTACTCTGGCCTAAAGTCCATTCATTGTTCATCAGTTTTTTTTCCTAGGAATTCTGGCAAGGGCAACTACAGAGTAGTGTACAAAATAGTCCATTCTTTACACACTTGCACCTTCCACCACACTCTGTCTTGCATCCACACTTTGTCAGTTCACGACAGCTCTTGGAAATGGGTTCCAGCATTATCCATACAACTTCCCAGTCATCACCATTTTTTGACCATCCCCACTTGGAAGGACACTGAGGTTCTGGCTGACGATTAACACTCTGCTCCCAAATATGACCTGCTTGGTAGGCTGCTCGTTTGGCATGTTCCTTCAATACACTTTTTGTTGGTGGAATCATGTCATATGACCTCTGCTTTCGCGCAAAGAGATCAAGCCTTGCCTCGTCTACAGATGATGTTGTATTCGACCGGTCATACATAAGAACCACATATTTCTCCAGAACATGTAGATCAGACTCCTCAATCTCAGATGGCCTGCGGCTAAGTTTTGCAAAGGTGGCAGAGGCATCATTGAAGACATCCCATGTCTGCCATGCTGTCTTTTTCCCTTTGCCATTGAAACCTGACACAACGTCACACCCAGTAAAGGCATGGAAGAATAGCATCCCGTTGGTCTTCTCTGATCCTAAGATGGACACCAGGTCATGAATAGGAATCCATCTAGTGTGCTCACCTTTTCCAAATCTAATCCACATTTGCTCCAGGCCGATTGCTTTGAGAGAAGGCATCTGTGATATGGCAATCACAATGACGTCTGTGTCGTTTGCGTCGATCATAACAGATTTGTAGCCTTCCGTAGCTGCATGCCAGGCATGTAAGAATATACGTGTGTTTAGCCTCCTCATGTGTACAGGGAGCCAATTCCTCTAGGCTCATGTTGGTGTAACTGGCACTCGTAAGGGCATCTTCTTCCTTCGTCACAATGACTACATTTTCCGTAGTCATTTTAGCTACTGCATCAGCAAGAGAGTGGAAGAGCTCTGTCTTGTTAGCACTGTTGTGGAGGAAACTCTTCCAGTTTGTAGGCGTTTTACACTTTTCAGTAACTCTCCTCCTTATAGCTTTTCCTCTTTTTGATCTAGCTTCTGACCTCAGACTTGACTTATGATATACATCAAAGATGATGTCTGTTCTCTTGTGTTTTCTACTGTACATTTCTATTTTGGGGAGGATGTCCTTCGTGGCATATTCTTCAAACGTCTTTGATGTCTTTGGTACAACTGCAATTACCAGTGATGAACCATCCACAATGAGGACATCCGAGTCTGGCTTTGACTCAGGTAGTCTCACTTTCACCTGAAGAACATCCACCAAATCAGCCTTAGTACATGCGCGTAGGTTACCTTTCTTGCTGAGTGAAGGTGGGTAAGGCTGGTTCTCATGTCTGAAAAATTCTTGTAGGTCACATCCTCTTGTTTGACAGGAGATAAACAGGCGAGAAAACAGTTGACAATCTTCCTTAAGTACTTTAGTCTCAGATACTTTGGATGACTCTGGCCCAGTTTTGAAGAAGCCAGTATTGTTCTTTTTGATTGACTGTAGAAGAAATCTCTATCAGACTGCAACTTCTCCATGAATGTTTCGAACTGTTCTTTCCCTCTCTCATGATGCGTTGCAACTAGTTGAGCAGCAGAAGGATCTACTATGTCATTTGTATCCAGCTTTAAAAGATCATCTGTCTCTTCTGCAAATGGATTGCCCATTTCCTCTAGCACTAGGGTGAGTTTGTGTACTTTTTCCAAGAACGTCTTCTGAGTACTTGGCGACTGATCATGGTGACGACTTGATTTCTTTACATCTTTACTCCCGAATGCTGTTTCGTAATTTGATACCAATCGGCTTATTTCTGGTCCAGCAACCATCCATCTTCGAAGAGCAGACGGATCCTCTGTCAGGCCAATAGCTCCCCCGTCTCCTTTGATGAGTGCATTATTTTGTTCATGTGCTTGGTCAATAGCCATTGATGAGAAGCTCCTCTCTGATTTGTGAACAACGAAATTCCCCTCATGGGATTCTCTGGCAACCTCTGGGTGTTGGCTCTCTAGGCTTAGCATATCACGAAGATGAACTGAAACCCATCGTGCATAATCACCCCTGCCACGAGAAGGCTAGGGTGGGACTTGACTGCCAAAGGCTTTGTGGTTCGCAAGCCGTTGGGGTATTTTTTAGATAAAAAGAGTTCATCGTTTTTACCACCCCGGCATTAGCAGTCCTTTTAAGGGGCAACAATGAATTATTTATCTACTATTTATTATTATTATACTTTATTAGTTTATCATTTTTACTAACATTTATTAATCTTCTACTCTATTTATCAACTGAGGACTTATAGGCAGAAAGCAATGGTATTTATGACTGTTTATTAATGCTTCTTGATGCTGTAAGGGTATAAATAGTATTTATTTGTGCAGGAAATCTACCTTATTCACCAGAGATTCACCAAAGAAGGCAAATATATCAATAATTTTGCACCAAGATGTGAAACATTGAGCGCTTTTATGGTTTAACATTGTTTTTCCATTAACTGGCGGCCATCTTGGAAATAATAGCCGCCATCTTGGAATTCTTGATGGCTAGCACTTTTTTCTTAAAACATGACCTACATAGCACAGTCACACCAAATTTCATGCTTGTATCACCAAATGAATGATTCTAGTCAAAATCACACTTTGGCTGCTCCACTATACCAAGTCCCTCCCCTATCCTACACCGAATCCTACCCCGTTCTCCCCTCCTCTCTCCTACCCTGGCCCTCAGATAATTCTGCTCAAAATATTCAAATAATAGAGGAAATGTAGATAAGGAACAATGGTGTAAGCCTAGTTTTACATGATCTCGAAGTAGACGTATTTTGTGTTCGAATGTCATCAATTCCAACTTCGACTTTGCACAAGTAGTCATCACTGTAAAGGTTTTACGGTTATATGCATGAAATATGCATCTGCAAATCAAGTCACTTAGGCCTACACTCAAATAAAGCATGAAATTATCAAATAAAGTTATGATTAATGACATTAAATCCAAGATTCATAAAAGAAGCCAACGCTAAATGAAATCGAATGAAAATTCTTCCGTTAACAGGACGTATACCGTTGTAAATAAAGAAAAAAAAAACAACTGAAATGACCCTTACTCTCTGATATCGTAAGGATGGGAACTGCTTACTCCAGATAACTGGATCTACACTAAAATGTCCTATAGTTATTTTCCTTTTTGCTAATTTCATTTATGATTAACTATAACATATTTCAATTTGACCTTTCCGTCATAATAAATTGAAAATGTGAAACTGGAGGGCCAAAATAAGTATCTTTGTTCAAACAAACAAACTAACACCACTAGCTAGGCCTATGTTCTCATGCAACCTGCAGCAACACCCTACACCGCTTAAATGTTTTCTTAGGTTTTACTTACATTCATTATTTGAATATTTATCGGTATTATTGTTCGTAAATAGAAAATTGAATTAAAAGTTTTAAGCTTAAAACCAAGTTTTAACTACTGGTTTACTACTCCTCAGTCATGTCCAGGGGTAAGGTCAGTTTTCCTACCTAGGCCTATGCTGTCCAACTGCAGATAAATGTTGTTTAAAAAAAGGTTTCCAATTTAGATTCAAGTCAAATATCACAGATAAAACCTTCTCAGTACAACAGATTTCAGTTCAGCTGTTGTACAGACACAGATCTACTGTATATATATATATATATATATATATATATATATATATATATATATATATATATATATATATATATATATATATATATATATATATATATATATATATATATATATATATATATATATATATATATATATATATATATATATATATATATATATATATATATATATATATATATATATATATATATATATATATATACCCTTTTTAACTATCTTTCATTCGTGGCAAAAGCCTAATGATAGCCAGGTGTTATTATCCCAACTGATATGAAGGTATAATAATTAAGGGATAAAAGTAAAGATTGAGAATCTCTCTATTATTTAATTTATCATACAGGTAAATTAGGCCTAATTACAACCAGAAGGTTTATTCAAACAAGAGGTTTTGTATTCAGAATTGTGTTTAAATTATTAAAGACCAAAACGATAATACGTAGATTGTTTGAAAAATGTTCATTTGATTTTCCTGTGTATTAAAAAAAAGATATGATAAAATACAAATATATTAAAGGGCATCATTGTCTTATGAACGCATATTTAAAAGCTCAAGAACTGGGAACTTTACTGGTGTCTACATTTGATCAATCTGCTCCTCTGTTTATTACTTGTAACTGCATGAAGTTATGTACAGTAGACGGCACTCATATAGACCATGTATAGTAAACGGCACCTATATGGACCCTGTACAGTAAACGGTACCTATATGGACCCTGTACAGTAAACGGCGCCTATGTGGACCCTGTACAGTAAACGGCGCCTATGTGGACCCTGTACAGTAACGGCACCATGTACAGTAAACGGCACCTATATGGACCATGTACAGTATATGGCGCCTATGTGGACCCTGTACAGTAAACGGCATCTATGTGGACTCTGTACAGTATATGGCGCCTATGTGGACCCTGTACAGTAAACGGCGCCTATGTGGACCCTGTACAGTATAGGGCGCCTATGTGGACCCTGTACAGTAAACGGCACCTATGTGGACCCTGTACAGTAAACGGCGCCTATGTGGACCCTGTACAGTAAACGGCGCCTATGTGGACCCTGTACAGTAAACGGCGCCTATGTGGACCGTGTACAGTATACGGTGCCTATGTGGACCCTGTACAGTAAACGGCGCCTATATGGACCCTGTACAGTAAACGGCGCTTATGTGGACCCTGTACAGTAAACGGCGCCTATGTGGACCCTGTACAGTATACGGCGCCTATGTGGACCCTGTACAGTATACGGCGCCTATGTGGACCCTGTACAGTAAACGGCGCCTATGTGGACCCTGTACAGTATACGGCGCCTATGTGGACCCTGTACAGTAAACGGCGCCTATGTGGACCCTGTACTGTAAAGGCACCATGTACAGTAAACGGCACCTATATGGACCATGTACAGTAAACGGCACCTATAGAGACCATGTTCAGTAAACGGCACATATATGGACCCTGTACAGTAAACGGTACTTATATGGACCATGTACAGTAAACGGCACTTATATAGACCATGTACAGTAAACGGAACCTATATGGACCATGTACAGTAAACGGCACTTATGTGGACCATGTACAGTAAACGGCACTTATATAGACCATGTACAGTAAACGGCACCTATATGGACCATGTACAGTAAACGGGACTTATGAGGACCATGTACAGTTGAGGCGCTTATGTGGACCATGTACAGTAAACGGCGCTTAAGTGGACCATGTACAGTAAACGGCGCCTATATGGACCCTGTACAGTAAACGGCACTTATATAGACCATATACAGTAAACGACAGTAAACGGCACCTATTTAAACCATGTACAGTAAACGGCAATTAGATGGACAATGTACAGTAAACGGCACTTATATAGACCATGTACAGTAAACGGCACCTATATGGACCCTGTACAGTAAACGGCACTTATATGGACCATGTACAGTAAACGGCACTTATATAGACCATGTACAGTAAACGGCACCTATATGGACCCTGTACAGTAAACGGCACTTATATGGACCATGTACAGTAAACGGCACTTATATAGACCATGTACGGTAAACGGCACCTATATGGACCATGTACAGTAAACGGCACCTATAGAGACCATGTTCAGTAAACGGCGCTTATGAGGACCATGTACAGTAAACGGCGCTTATGTGGACCATGTACAGTAAACGGCGCTTATGAGGACCATGTACAGTAAACGGCACTTATATGGACCATGTACAGTAAACGGCGCTTAAGTGGACCATGTACAGTAAACGGCGCTTATGTGGACCATGTACAGTAAACGGCGCTTATTAGGACCATGTACAGTAAACGGCGCTTATGTGGACCATGTACAGTAAACGGCGCTTATGAGGACCATGTACAGTAAACGGCACTTTTATGGACCCTGTACAGTAAACGGCACTTATATGGACCATGTACAGTAAACGGCGCTTAAGTGGACCATGTACAGTAAACGGCGCCTATATGGACCCTGTACAGTAAACGGCACTTATATAGACCATATACAGTAAACGACAGTAAACGGCACCTATATGGACCATGTACAGTAAACGGCACCTATTTAAACCATGTACAGTAAACGGCAATTAGATGGACAATGTACAGTAAACGGCACTTATATAGACCATGTACAGTAAACGGCACCTATATGGACCCTGTACAGTAAACGGCACTTATATGGACCATGTACAGTAAACGGCACTTATATAGACCATGTACAGTAAACGGCACCTATATGGACCCTGTACAGTAAACGGCACTTATATGGACCATGTACAGTAAACGGCACTTATATAGACCATGTACGGTAAACGGCACCTATATGGACCATGTACAGTAAACGGCACCTATAGAGACCATGTTCAGTAAACGGCACATATATGGACCCTGTACAGTAAACGGTACTTATATGGACCATGTACAGTAAACGGCACTTATATAGACCATGTACAGTAAACGGCACTTATGTGGACCATGTACAGTAAACGGCACTTATATAGACCATGTACAGTAAACGGCGCTTATGTGGACCATGTACAGTAAACGGTACCTATATGGACCCTGTACAGTAAACGGCACTTATATAGACCATGTACAGTAAACGGCGCTTATGTGGACCATGTACAGTAAACGGCACCTATATGGACCCTGTACAGTAAACGGCACTTATATAGACCATGTACAGTAAACGGCGCTTATGTGGACCATGTACAGTAAACGGCACCTATATGGACCCTGTACAGTAAACGGCACTTATATAGACCATGTACAGTAAACGGCATTCATATGGACCATGTACATTATTACTATTACTATTATTATTATTATTTCTTGCTAAGCTACAACCCTAGTTGTAAAAGAAGGATGTTATTAGCCACAACAGGGAAAAAAGGAAACAGGAAAAATAAAATATTTTAAGAAAAGTAACAATATAAACTACAAAAACTTCAACAAAATAAGAGTAAGAGAATTAAGATAGAAAAGTGTGCCTGAGTGCACCCTCAAGCAAGAGAACTCCAACCCAAGACAATGGAAGACCATGATACAGAGGCTATGGCACTTCCAAAGACTAGAGAACAATGGTTTGATTTTGGAGTGTCCTTCTCCTAGAAGAGCTGCTTACCATAGCTGAAGAGTCTCTTCTACCCTTACCAAGAGGAAAGTGGCCACTAAACAATTATATTGCCGTAGTTAACCCCTTGGGTGAAGAAGAATTGTTTGGTAAACTCAGTGTTGTCAAGTGTGTGAGGACTGAAGAGAATATGTAGGAATATGCCAGACTATTTGTTGTGTGTGTAGGCAAAGAGAAAAAATGAACCGTAACCAGAGAGAAGGATCCAATGTAGTATTGGTCTGGCCAGTTAAAGGACCCCATAACATTCTAGCGGTAGTATCTCAACGGGTGGCTGGTGCCCTGGCCAACCTACTACCTATTATTATTATTATCATTATTATTATTATTATTATTATGAGTTGGAAAAGTAGGGCTTCAACATGGAAAATATCCTTGTGAAGAAATAAAATCAAGAAAGAATAATGATGATCCTGTGTACCCTCAAGCAAGAGAACTGTAACCTGAGACAATTGTAGTCAATGGTAAAGACTTCTTAAGTGTCCACGATAAACGTGCTGCCAACAGGGAGAGGTGGTAACGTTGTCACAGGGGCAGGTCGGCGCCATTGCATATATATATATATATATATATATATATATATATATATATATATATATATATATATATATATATATATATATATATATATATATATATATATATAACTACGTTTTCCCCCCAAGGGTGACAACATGACAACACTGATGTCTCCGAAGTCGAATGTTATTGATTTTCGAAATGCATCTCTTGCCTGTTGATTCAATGCAATTTCGATTCATTCCGATAAGTTGAATACATGCCAGTCTCTGGAGAACATTATTTTTCTGTTTATTCATAATGATTCCATTTAAAGCCAATATAAGGGAATTATTGTTATTATTAAAAGAGGAGATTTATCAGCCAAATGAGTCAAACTCGACCTTTACAGAGCTGGCTCGAATAAGTTAGGGAGGGGAAAATATACATACATAAATACATACATACATACACACATACACACACTTATAGGTCCTTTTCATTTTGTTTTCTATCAACATTAAGAGTAAAAAGAAAGGGAGCACTAGTCCAGAACATATTGCATCATAATGAATGTTGTTACTGTTCTTAATATATTCGAGAAGTAATGAACAATTATTTGTTCATTACTTCTCTTGTAGTTTATCTATTTCTCTATTTCCTTTCCTCAATGGGCTATTTTTCCCTGTTGGAGCCCTTGGGCTTATAACATCCTGTTTTTCCAACTATGGTTGTATCTTAGCTAATAATAATAATAATGATAATTATTATTATTATTATTATTATTATTATTATTATTATTATTATCATTATTATTATTATTATTATTATTATTATTATTATTATTATTTATAACATACATTAAAATACCAGTTTTAGTCTCTAAGTCTACCACCTCGCACCAGATTCGGAAGGTCGAATATTTCACCTTTTCGACCGAATGAGCATTTGATGGATAAGGGCGTTCAGCAAGGTCTTACTCTGTGAGACAGTGACGATTATTGAACCGATTTCCTTTGAGTTTCGACCATAAGAGCTGTTTTTAGCATACTCTTGTCCTCTGAGCTACGAGAAAGTGGTTTCTCATTGTGGATAATGAGATCTTCAATACTGGGTTTTTGAATCACCCTGGAAGCGCTTGATTTGGAACCCTATTCAGAGTAATCACGAATCTCTCTCTCTCTCTCTCTCTCTCTCTCTCTCTCTCTCTCTCTCTCTCTCTCTCTCACACACACACACAAAGCATTATTTTTTGCATTGTAAGATTGTTGTATTAAACACATTACTGACTTATGTAACAGCGGTGTTTTCTTAACAGATTTTGCAGATAAAAATTATTATTAATAACATGAAACTTAATATGATGACTTTATTGAATTATTTTGTTATTCAATTTTAATCACAAGATTAACACTCAACACTCAACACTAAGCAATTATAATCAACGATCTATTTTCTATCCATCAATGATATCATAAGACAGAGAAACAAAATCAATTCCTTGATCATCTCTCAAGTGATTTGATCCCCAACAATTTCATTCAAGTTATTATTATTATTATTATTATTATTATTATTATTATTATTATTATTATTATTATTATTATTATTATTATTATTATTATTATTATTATTATTATCATTATTAATTATTTTGATTATCATTATTATTATTACTATTGATTATTTTGATTTTTATTATTATTATTATTACCATTATTATTATCATTATTAATTATTTTGATTATCATTATTATTATTACTATTGATTATTTTGATTTTTATTATTATTATTATTACCATTATTATTCTATTTTATTTTTATTATTATTATCATTATTATTATTATTAATTATTTTGATTTTTATTATTATTATTGTTATTATTATTATTATTATTATTATCATTATTAATTATTTTGATTTTTATTATTATCATTATTATTATTATTACTAATTATTTTGATTTTTATTGCTATTATTATTATTATTAATTATTTTGATTTTTATTATTATTATTATTATTATTATTTTTATTATTATTAATATTATTAATCATTTTTATTTTTATTATTATTATTATTATTATTATTATTATTATTATTATTATTATTATTATTATCATTATTAATTATTTTTATTTTTATTATCATTATTATTATTATTATTATTATTATTATTATTATTATTATTATTATTAATAATTATTTAGATTTTTATTATTATTATTATTATTTTCATTATTATTATTAGCATTCTCATTATTATTATTATTATTATTATTATTATTATTATTATTATTATTATTATTATTATTATTATTACTTGCTAAGCTGCAACCCTAGTTGGATAAGCAGGATGCTATAAGCCCAAGGGCCTCCAACAGGGAAAATAGCTTAGAATCAAATACTGGAGAGAGGGAGAACTTCTCCTTAACACTAGGATGCCCGGCTTTAGCAATGTGCCTGGATGCCCAAAGGGAGTCATTTTGACTGCCATAGGATTTTTTAGTTATTTCAGGAAATAATTAGTTTTCTATCATTTCTTTTTCTTGTTATAACCAGTTTTATATACAAACAATGTAACATTATTGTGTTCAATGTTCTTTTGTTAGAAATAATTATAATCAAATTTAGTTACCCACATGGATGACCACGGAGAGTCATTTTGACTCCTATATATTTTCAACCTTAATTATGTAAATAAAAGTTTATATATTGATTCTTATATTCATTGTTACATAAATAAAGAGTAATTTTATTCAGTTGTAGGTCTCATAACATTGGTCTTAGGAAAAAAAAGGATAAACGTTTGATAGAGCTAATAGATCTTTTGTTTTTACTATATTTTTTGGAATACCCTTTGTATTCCAATGTATACAGGAATGAAGAAACTGAAAAAATCTGGAAAATAAAGTGGTAGATATCCTAGTAATCATACAAAAGGCGAACACATGAATATCCTTTTGAATATATTCCAGATCACATTTTTTACACATATGTTCACCTTTTGAGGTACAGGTCTCACAAAGATTTTTCACATCTCGTGCTACTTACTACTGTACGGTTTTTCTTGCAATGAGCCTTCACTTGGCAGTATTTCTTTAGGTCTCTGCTTTGATCTTTGTTTTCTCCATTTCACTGATTTCCCTCTGATCCAATTTCTTCCTTGACTGTATATTTATATTTGCTAATTCTTCGGATAGTTGTTCTAGGAATTCTTTCCCGGTAATTTTTTCTTTTGCCTCTTCCTTGTAGATAACCCATGCATTTATAGCTGCCAGGTCTAAGGTTGTTTGGAAGGAATGATTAGGCCATTGCCTTGTGCATGTATTCACTGAATACTTTTGAGCCATTTGGTCCAAAATATTCCCTCTATATTTTGTTTTGTTGTAAAATTTGATTGTTTCCGGTGTTTTCTTAGCATTATTTTCTAAAGAAACATCTTGATGGAGAGTGCTAAAAACTGCAACATTTTTTTGAGTTTTCCCTGATAAACTGTAAGAGTTATGTCACCAGACTTGTAAAGCTTGGTAGAATACAAATTATCTTTCGTGGTTCTCACTGTCACAGGCACTTTTCTTCTTATCTTATTCATGGTCCCTATGATACTGGTTACCTTTATCTTTAGTTGCTTGGCTAAGTTGACCGTTGTAAAATAAATATCTGTTGTGACATTTCTCCCTTTGTTCAAATAAGGATCCATTAGTCTCATGACCACATAATCACTAACTCTCTTCTGTAGCACGATGCTCTTCTTTACCTGCATAAGGAATTCCATTCACCAGATATTTACTCTCCTTATCTACAGCTAACCAGTACTTCTGACCGTACTTATCAGGCTTTGATGCCATAAATTGTGTAAAAGGGCATCTTGCCTTACTAGGAAAGAGCTGCCCGTCAATAGTTATATTAGGCCCAGGTTTGTAGCAAGCAATGCTGTTATCTATAAATCTATTCCATTCTGTAGAAAATAACACAAATTTGTCAGTTTTGAGTCTCTTTGAACGTGTAGATTTATAGTCAAATCGCAAAAACCGTAGAATTTCACAGAATATGTTTCTTGACATAGCTTGCTTGCATAGTGGAATACCCACCCCATTTATCTCTCAAAAGGCTATGCACAGGTCTGTCATTCTTACCTACTACACCTTGGGTATTCATAACACCAATAAATGCTTCGTTCTTCCTCATTTAGAGAGAAATTTTGGCTTATATTCTGTCTTTGAGCTTCAGCAATTGTACAATTTTTGATGTGCTTTATTATGAATTTGTCAATCATTAGTCGCCATGCACTTGCTGGGCTACCAACAGTGATACATCTTTTTGCATGGCCTGTAGGTCCTGGCATTTCTCGTAAAATATTTTTTTCTGACCGTCTGCCACCTGAGCATTTATCAGCCAGAATTTGCTTCCACTATATACCATCCGAAGCGACAATATCTTCCAAAATACACTCATCTGTTTCTTTATTTGTAATGAAATGAACAGTTGAACAAGCATTAGGCTCTGCAACTTCTGCCAGATGTATGAATGTTGCATTCATACAAAGATAATAAAAATGAGGAGAGAAAGTATGTAGTCATTCGATGAATATCAGTAAAATGCAAAATGTTATGTTTTTTTAAAATTGCCAGTAGAAAATTTATTTGAATCACAAGGAAATTAGAAAATAGTGAAAGCAAGACATTTATTAGCTTGTAGTAAAGCAAAAATTATCTTATAATCTTCAACATATGATGTAAAATTATTAGAAAAGGGGATTCATGTGATTTAAGAAGAGTTTCACAGAAAGGAGTCAAAATGACTCCCTTGGGCATCTATTACATCATCTGAAAAAATGATATCTAAAGTAATCCGGTAAACTTTTCTAGGATTGTAGGATGTAATACACTCAAAATCAGTAAAAGTCACGAAAGGATTCGTAAAAATATATGGAGGAACCGAGCCGGGAGTTATTTGAATAGTAGCAAGGAGTCAAAATGACTCCATCGGGCATTCTAGTGATAATATTATAACAAAATGGTTATACAGCACTAAGATACTCTAAAAAAAGATAAACTGTGAAGGAAAAATTTCTTGTCTTTTGGTACCAGTGAAGAAATATGATAAATTTCTAAATCTCTAATGAAAATTAAGATTGTGAAATTCACCAAATGCAAAAGAAGAATCAAATCGATAGTCCTTTG
>NC_090764.1:24646341-24663841 GCF_036898095.1 Palaemon carinicauda
TCCCACTATCACCAACACCACCTTCCTTCCCTCCCACACCCCTAGAGAGAGAGAGATAGAGAGAGAGAGAGAGAGAGAGAGAGAGAGTGGGGGTGAGGGAGAGGGAGGGACAGAGGCCACATTCTCCCGCCATCACCAACACCACCCTCCCTCACTCCCACACCACCAGAGAGAGAGAGAGAGAGAGAGAGAGAGTGGGGGGAGGGGGAGGGAGGGACAGAGGCTACATTCTCCCACCATCACCAACACCACCCTCCCTCCCTCCCACATCACCAGAGAGAGAGAGAGAGAGAGAGAGAGAGAGAGGGAGAGTGGGGGGAGGAGAGGGAGGGAGTTTGAGGGGGAGGGGGAGGGAGGGACAGAGGCTACATTCTCCCACTATCACCAACACCACCTTCCTTCCCTCCCACACCCCTAGAGAGAGAGAGATAGAGAGAGAGAGAGAGAGAGAGAGAGAGAGAGTGGGGGGTGAGGGAGAGGGAGGGACAGAGGCCACATTCTCCCGCCATCACCAACACCACCCTCCCTCCCTCCCACACCACCAGAGAGAGAGAGAGAGAGAGAGAGAGAGAGAGTGGGGGGGAGGGGGAGGGAGGGACAGAGGCTACATTCTCCCACCATCACCAACACCACCCTCCCTCCCTCCCACATCACCAGAGAGAGAGAGGAGAGAGAGAGAGAGAGAGAGGGAGATTGGGGGGAGGAGAGGGAGGGAGTTTGAGGGGGAGGGGGAGGGAGGGACAGAGGCTACATTCTCCCACCATCACCAACACCACCTTCCTTCCCTCCCACACCCCTAGAGAGAGAGAGAGAGAGAGAGAGAGAGAGGAGAGAGAGAGAGAGAGAGAGAGAGAGAGTGGGGTGAGGGGGAGGGAGGGACAGAGGCTACATTCTCCCACCATCACCAACACCACCTTCCTTCCCTCCCACACCCCTAGAGAGAGAGAGAGAGAGAGAGAGAGTGGGGTGAGGGAGAGGGAGGGACAGAGGCTACATTCTCCCGCCATCACCAACACCACCCTCCCTCCCTCCCACACCCCCAGAGAGATAGAAAAACACTTCTAAATGTGCAAAATTTATCATTAATTGAATGCCAAGTAACAAACTACCAATTAGCTACGATGGTGAAGATGGGTTGATTTCAATTCTAAGTACAAAATACCTGAATTCGACAGGTATAAGTACAGAAGAATTGTCATTGACTTCTATCTTTCTTCGTGGCCAAGTGGCTTAGTCACTGTCTATACAAGCTTGCCGACCAGGGTTCGATTCCCGGCCGGACCCAAGCTCTTGTCTTTGTGTGATTTCGCCTGGGGCTCTGATCCTGAGGTCGTTAAGAGAATCGAGACATTAAGGTATCAAAAATATATATGGCTTATTTGAATATATATATATATATATATATATATATATATATATATATATATATATATATATATATATATATATATATATATGTATATATATATATATATATATATATATATATATATATATATAAATATATATATATTTATTTATATATATGTATATATATATATATATATATATATATATATATATATATATATATAATATATATATATATATATATATATATATATATATATGTGTGTATCTATATATATACAGAATGAGTTCTGGAATGAATTAACTATGTGTGTAGAAGGACTTGGTAGAAGGAATTATGTAGTTGTCATTGGTGACTTAAATGCTAGCGTGGGCGCTGGAGAGGTAGAAGGTGTCATTGGGAAGTATGGCGTACCAGGTGAAAATGAGAGTGGTGAGAGACTGGTACATATGTGTGTTGAACAAGAGATGGTAATAAGTGCTAGCTTTTTCAAAAAGAAAGATAAAAATAAGTATACATGGGTAAGAGTGGCAAATGGAAGAGTAGTAGAAAGGGCATTAATGGATTATGTGTTGATAACTAAAAGAAATTTTGGAAGATTGAAAGACGTGCATGTGTTTAGGGGTATGGCTAACGGTATGTCTGATCATTTTTTGGTGGAAGGAAAATTAGTTGTAGCAAAAGAATGGGGGAATAGAGTAGGTGTATGTAAAAGGGAGCTAGTGAGGGTTGAAGAGGTAATAAAACCGGGGGTAAAAAGTAAATATCAGGAAAGGTTGAAAATTGCATATGACGAGGTGAGAGTAAGAGAAACTGGTAATTTAGAGGAGGAGTGGAAGTTAGATAATGAAAATTTTGTGGGGAATGCAAGTGATGTATGTGGCAAGAAGGTTGTTGGAGGCAGCATGAGGAAGGGCAATTCGATTCCGGATTGTCCTTTGGAATGAAGGAGCCATTTTATTCCGGACTGTCCTTTGAAATGAAGGAGCCTCTTGATTCCGGATTTTCCTTTGGAATGAAGGAGCCATTTGATTCTGGATTGTCCTTTGGAATGAAGGAGCCATACGATTCCGGATGGTCCTTTGGAATGAAGGAGCCATACGATTCCGGATTGTCCTTTGGAATGAAGGAGCCATTTGATTCTGGATTGTCCTTTGGAATGAAGGAGCCATACGATTCCGGATGGTCCTTTGGAATGAAGGAGCCATACGATTCCGGATTGTCCTTTGGAATGAAGGAGTCATTTGATTCCGGATTGTCCTTTTAAATGTAAATTAATTAAGATTATTGAAATAAATATGGGATATATCCTTTTGAACATTGTTCTAGCATAAATTTAATGTGAAAACTAAAAGATATGATCCCTTTTAATCATCCATTCTTTCAATTGCTATTTTATATACTTCATGAGAAGTTTTTAATATAAGTTTTATTTAATGGCAGATTCACATAATCAAAGAAGAGAAGTCTAGTCTCCTTGAGATGTAAAACATGGACATCTTCTTCCCATCATATCATCCGGAATCTACTTGGGTGATTAGATCCTCTTGATTGATCAGAACTGAAAAGAACTCACCCGATTTCCTGTTTGATCACAGTGTTGAGGTGAGAACTATTAGATCTTAGCATTTAATCAGCAAACAAGTGAAGCATCCCAACTAATGGATTAAGGGTAGAGGTAATAGATTTGAGGGATTACCCAGCTAGCAAAGTGATACTCATTTAATTACAACAAATTATAATGAATACAAAATACTCCTTATTTCATTCATAGCACATACACCATCTCCATAATAAATGAGGTAATGTGTAAAGATATAAAGCTGATTTTCTTATTTGCTTATTTTCATGTATACATAATTTATTACTTTCAACATGAGCTTGAAACAATATCTTTAGTAAGAAACTGTTTTGTTGTGGCTGACATTACAACTGTAAATTAATCTTTTATCTAACTCATATATTTTGGTTTATCTTCCCAAAGTAGAAGATGAAATTAATGAAGCCCTGAAGACCCCTCATGAAGATGGTGGACCAAAGTACATGGTGTGACGTGAACTTTATTACTTTACTCTTTTCAGAATGTTATCACTTAAATATTTCTTAGAACCACTATAAATACATTCCTAAATCCCTAAGCCTTGCAATAACCTTTGATTCCTTATCAAAGAAAAAATCAACCTCCTCAACCTAACATCCCATGTTTCTTTCCACAGGAATCTGATCCTAAATGAGAAAAGTCCACAATAGTACAATGTCAGATTGATACCAATGTTCACAATGCCCCAGGAAGGTCCTGTAGTACGAGGCTCTCCACCTGCAGACTCCTGTCCTCAGCTCTTAACTCTGTCTATGCCACATGACCTTCATTTCCCACTGAGTCGATGGGTTAATTGTGGGAGAGCAAGGAAGCCAGTGCCAACTCTACCTTGATCCAAAGGACTATCGATTTGATTCTTCTTTTGCATTTGGTGAATTCACAATCTTGATTTTCATTAGAGATTTAGAAATTTATCATATTTCTTCACTGGTACCAAAAGACAAGAAATTTTTCCTTCACAGTTTATCTTTTTTTAGAATATCTTAGTGCTGTATAACCATTTTGTTATAATATTATCACTAGAATGCCCGATGGAGTCATTTTGACTCCTTGCTACTATTCAAATAACTCCCGGCTCGGTTCCTCCATATATTTTTACGAATCCTTTCGTGACTTTTACTGATTTTGAGTGTATTACATCCTACAATCCTAGAAAAGTTTACCGGATTACTTTAGATATCATTTTTTCAGATGATGTAATAGATGCCCAAGGGAGTCATTTTGACTCCTTTCTGTGAAACTCTTCTTAAATCACATGAATCCCCTTTTCTAATAATTTTACATCATATGTTGAAGATTATAAGATAATTTTTGCTTTACTACATGCTAATAAATTTCTTGCTTTCACTATTTTCTAATTTCCTTGTGATTCAAATAAATTTTCTACTGGCAATTTTCAAAAAACATAACATTTTGCATTTTACTGATATTCATCGAATGACTACATACTTTCTCTCCTCATCTTTATTATCTTTGTATGAATGCAACATTCATACATCTGGCAGAAGTTGCAGAGCCTAATGCTTGTTCAACTGTTCATTTCATTACAAATAAAGAAACAGATGAGTGTATTTTGGAAGATATTGTCGCTTCGGATGGTATATAGTGGAAGCAAATTCTGGCTGATAAATGCTCAGGTGGCAGACGGTCAGAAAAAGATATTTTACGAGAAATGCCAGGACCTACAGGCCATGCAAAAAGATGTATCACTGTTGGTAGCCCAGCAAGTGCATGGCGACTAATGATTGACAAATTCATAATAAAGCACATCAAAAATTGTACAATTGCTGAAGCTCACAGACAGAATATAAGCCAAAATTTCTCTCTAAATGAGGAAGAACGAAGCATTTATTGGTGTTATGAATACCCGAGGTGTAGTAGGTAAGAATGACAGACCTGTGCATAGCCTTTTGAGAGATAAATGGGGTGGGTATTCCACTATGCAAGCAAGCTATGTCAAGAAACATATTCTGTGAAATTCTACGGTTTTTGCGATTTGACTATAAATCTACACGTTCAAAGAGACTCAAAACTGACAAATTTGTGTTATTTTCTACAGAATGGAATAGATTTATAGATAACAGCATTGCTCGCTACAAACCTGGGCCTAATATAACTATCGACGGGCAGCTCTTTCCTAGTAAGGCAAGATGCCCTTTTACACAATTTATGGCATCAAAGCCTGATAAGTACGGTCAGAAGTACTGGTTAGCTGTAGATAAGGAGAGTAAATATCTGGTGAATGGAATTCCTTATGCAGGTAAAGAAGAGCATCGTGCTACAGAAGAGAGTTAGTGATTATGTGGTCATGAGACTAATGGATCCTTATTTGAACAAAGGGAGAAATGTCACAACAGATATTTATTTTACAACGGTCAACTTAGCCAAGCAACTAAAGATAAAGGTAACCAGTATCATAGGGACCATGAATAAGATAAGAAGAGAAGTGCCTGCGACAGTGAGAACCACGAAAGATAATTTGTATTCTACCAAGCTTTACAAGTCTGGTGACATGACTCTTACAGTTTATCAGGGAAAACTCAAAAAAATGTTGCAGTTTTTAGCACTCTCCATCAAGATGTTTCTTTAGAAAATAATGCTAAGAAAACACCGGAAACAATCAAATTTTACAACGAAACAAAATATAGAGGGAATATTTTGGACCAAATGGCTCAAAAGTATTCAGTGAATACGTGCACAAGGCAATGGCCTAATCATTCCTTCCAAACAACCTTAGACCTGGCAGCTATAAATGCATGGGTTATCTACAAGGAAGAGACAAAAGAAAAAATTACCGGGAAAGAATTCCTAGAACAACTATCCGAAGAATTAGCAAATATAAATATACAGTCAAGGAAGAAATTGGATCAGAGGGAAATCAGTGAAATGGAGAAAACAAAGATCAAAGCAGAGACCTAAAGAAATACTGCCAAGTGAAGGCTCATTGCAAGAAAAACCGTACAGTAGTAAGTAGCACGAGATGTGAAAAATCTTTGTGAGACCTGTACCTCAAAAGGTGAACATATGTGTAAAAAATGTGATCTGGAATATATTCAAAAGGATATTCACGTGTTCGCCTTTTGTATGATTACTAGGATATCTACCACTTTATTTTCCAGATTTTTTCAGTTTCTTCATTCCTGTATACATTGGAATACAAAGGGTATTCCAAAAAATATAGTAAAAACAAAAGATCTATTAGCTCTATCAAACGTTTATCCTTTTTTTCCTAAGACCAATGTTATGAGACCTACAACTGAATAAAATTACTCTTTATTTATGTAACAATGAATATAAGAATCAATATATAAACTTTTATTTACATAATTAAGGTTGAAAATATATAGGAGTCAAAATGACTCTCCGTGGTCATCCATGTGGGTAACTAAATTTGATTATAATTATTTCTAACAAAAGAACATTGAACACAATAATGTTACATTGTTTGTATATAAGACTGGTTATAACAAGAAAAAGAAATGATAGAAAACTAATTATTTCCTGAAATAACTAAAAAATCCTATGGCAGTCAAAATGACTCCCTTTGGGCATCCAGGCACATTGCTAAAGCCGGGCATCCTAGTGTTAAGGAGAAGTTCTCCCTCTCTCCAGTATTTGATTCTAAGCTATTTTCCCTGTTGGAGGCCCTTGGGCTTATAGCATCCTGCTTATCCAACTAGGGTTGCAGCTTAGCAAGTAATAATAATAATAATGATAATAATAATAATAATAATAATAATAATAATGAAAATGATAATAATAATAATGAAAATAATAATAATAATAATAATAAAAAAAAAATAACTATTAATAATAATAATAATAATAATAATAATAATAATAATGATAATAAAAATAAAAATTATTAATAATGATAATATTAATAATAATAATAATAATAATAATAATAATAATAAAAATAAAAATGATTAATAATATTAATAATAATAAAAATAATAATAATAATAATAATAATAAAAATCAAAATAATTAATAATAATAATAATAACAATAAAAAATCAAAATAATTAATAATAATAATAATAATGATAATAATAAAAATCAAAATAATTAATAATGATAATAATAATAATAATAATAACAATAATAATAATAAAAATCAAAATAATTAATAATAATAATAATGATAATAATAATAAAAATAAAATAGAATAATAATGGTAATAATAATAATAATAAAAATCAAAATAATCGATAATAATAATAATGATAATCAAAATAATTAATAATGATAATATAATAATAATAATAATAATAATAATAATAATAATAATAATAATAAGAATAATCAAAATAATTAATAATAATAATAATAATAATAATAATAACTTGAATGAAATTGTTGGGGATCAAATCACTTGAGAGATGATCAAGGAATTGATTTTGTTTCTCTGTCTTATGATATCATTGATGGATAGAAAATAGATCGTTGATTATAATTGCTTAGTGTTGAGTGTTAATCTTGTGATTAAAATTGAATAACAAAATAATTCAATAAAGTCATCATATTAAGTTTCATGTTATTAATAATAATTTTTATCTGCAAAATCTGTTAAGAAAACACCGCTGTTACATAAGTCAGTAATGTGTTTAATACAACAATCTTACAATGCAAGAAATAATGCTTTGTGTGTGTGTGTGTGTGTGTGTGTGAGAGAGAGAGAGAGAGAGAGAGAGAGAGAGAGAGAGAGAGAGATTCGTGATTACTCTGAATAGGGTTCCAAATCAAGCGCTTCCAGGGTGATTCAAAAACCCAGTATTGAAGATCCTATCATCCATAATGAGGAAACCACTTTCTCGTAGCTCAGAGGACAAGAGTATGCTAAAAACAGCTCTTATGGTCGAAACTCAAAGGACATCGGTTCAATAATCGTCCTTGTCTCACGGAGTAAGTTCTTGCTGAACGCCCTTATCCATCAAATGCTCATTCGGTCGAAAAGGTGAAATATTCGACCTTCCGAATCTGGTGCGAGGTGGCAGACTTAGAGACTAAAACTGTTATCTTATTGTATGTTATAAGTAATAATAACAATAATAATAATGATTATTATTATTATTATTATTATTATTATTATTATTATTAGCTAAGATACAACCATAGTTGGAAAAACAGGATGTTATAAGCCCAAGGGCTCCAACAGGGAAAAATAGCCCATTGAGGAAAGGAAATAGAGAAATAGATAAACTACAAGAGAAGTAATGAACAAATAATTGTTCATTACTTCTCGAATATATTAAGAACAGTAACAACATTTATTATGATGCAATATGTTCTGGACTAGTGCTCCCTTTCTTTTTACTCATAATGTTGATAGAAAACAAAATGAAGAGGACCTATATGTGTGTATGTGTGTATGTATGTATGTATGTATATTTTCCCCTCCCTAACTTATTGGAGCCAGCTCTGTAAAGGTCGAGTTTGACTCATTTGGCTGATAAATCTCCTCTTTTAATAATAATAATAATTCCCTTATATTGGCTTTAAATGGAATCATTATGAATAAACAGAAAAAGAATGTTCTCCAGAGACTGGCATGTATTCAACTTATCGGAATGAATCGAAATTGCATTGAATAATAAACAGGCAAGAGATGCATTTCGAAAACCAATAACATTCGACTTCGGAGACATCAGTGTTGTCATGTTGTCACCTTTGGGGGGAAAACGTAGTTATATACTGTATATGCAATGGCGCCGACCTGCCCCTGTGACAACGTTACCACCTGTCCCTGTTGGCAGCACGTTTATCATGGACACTTGAGAAGTCTGTACCATTGACTACAATTGTCTCAGGTTACAGTTCTCTTGCTTGAGGGTATACAGGATCATCATTATTCTTACTTGATTTTATTTCTTCACAAGGATATTTTCCATGTTGAAGCCCTACTTTTCAAACTCATAATAATAATAATAATATAATAATAATAATGATAATAATAACAATAATAATAATAATAATAGGTAGTAGGTTGGCCAGGCCACCAGCCACCCGTTGAGATACTACCGCTAGAGAGTTATTGGGTCCTTTAACTGGCCAAACCAATACTACATTGGATCCTTCTCTCTGGTTACGGTTCATTTTTCCCTTTGCCCACACACACACAACAAATAGTCTGGCTTATTCCTACACATTCTCTTCTGTCCTCACACACTTGACAACACTGAGTTTACCAAACAATTCTTCTTCACCCCAATGGGTTAACTACTGCACTTTAATTGTTCAGTGGCCACTTTCCTCTTGGTAAAGGTAGAAGAGACTCTTTAGCTTTGGTAAGCTGCTCTTCTAGGAGAAGGACACTCCAAAATCAAACCATTGTTCTCTACTCTTGGGTAGTGCCATAGCCTCTGTATCATGGTCTTCCACTGTCTTGGGTTAGAGTTCTCTTGCTTGAGGGTACACTCGGGCACACTTTTCTATCTTAATTCTCTTCCTCTTATTTTGTTGAAGTTTTTGTAGTTTATATTGTTACTTTTCTTAAAATATTTTATTTTTCCTGTTTCCTTTCCTCACTGGGCTATTTTCCCTGTTGTGGCTTATAACATCCTTCTTTTACAACTAGGGTTGTAGCTTAGCAAGAAATAATAATAATAATAATAATAATAGTAATAATGTACATGGTCTATACAAGTGCCGTTTACTGTACAGGGTCCATATGAGTGCCGCTTACTGTACATGGTCCATTTAAGTGCCGTTTACTGTACATGGTCTATTTAAGTGCCGCTTACTGTACATGGTCCATTTAAGTGCCGTTTACTGTACATGGTCTATTTAAGTGCCGCTTACTGTACATGGTCCATTTAAGTGCCGTTTACTGTACATGGTCTATTTAAGTGCCGTTTACTGTACATGGTCTATTTAAGTGCCGTTTACTGTACATGGTCTTTTTAAGTGCTGTTTACTGTACATGGTCCATTTAAGTGCCGTTTACTATACATGGTCTATATGAGTGCCGTCTACTGTACATAACTTCATGCAGTTACAAGTAATAAACAGAGGAGCAGATTGATCAAATGTAGACACAAGAAAAGTTCCCAATTCTTGAGCTTTTAAATATGCCTTCATAAACAATGATGCTCTTTAATATATTTGTATTTTATCATGTGTTTTTTTTTTAATCCACAGGAAAATCAAATGAAAATTTTTCAAACAATCTACGTATTATCGTCTTGGTCTTTAATAATTTAAACACAATTCTGAATACAAAACGTCATCTTTGATTAAACCTTCTGGTTGTAATTAGGTCTAATTTACCTGTATGATAAATCAAATAATAAAGAGATTCTCAATCTTTACTTTTATCCCTTAATTATTATACCTTCACATCAGTTGGGATAATAACACCTGGCTATCATTAGGCTTTTGCCGCGAATGAAAGATAGTTAAAATATATATATATATATATATATATATATATATATATATATATATATATATATATATATATATATATATATATATATATATATATATATATATATATATACACACAGTAGATCTGTGTCTGTACAACAGCTGAACTGAAATCTGTTGTACTGAGAAGGTTTTATCTGTGATATTTGACTTGAATCTAAATTGGAAACCTTTTTTTAAACAACATTTATCTGCAGTTGGACAGCATAGGCCTAGGTAGGAAAACTGACCATACCCCTGGACATGACTGAGGAGTAGTAAACCAGTAGTTAAAACTTGGTTTTAAGCTTAAAACTTTTAATTCAATTTTCTCTTTACGAACAATAATACTGATAAATATTCAAATAATGAATGTAAGTAAAACCTAAGAAAACATTCAAGCGGTGTAGTGTGTTGCTGCAGGTTGCATGAGAACATAGGCCTAGCTAGTGGTGTTTGTTTGTTTGTTTGAACAAAGATACTTATTTTGGCCCTCCAGTTTCACATTTTCAATTTAATATGACGGAAAGGTCAAATTGAAATATGTTATAGTTAATCATAAATGAAATTTGCAAAAAGGAAAATAACTATAGGACATTTTGGTGTAGATCCAGTTATCTGGAGTAAGCAGTTCCCACCCTTACGATATCAGAGCATAAGGGTCATTTCAGTTGTTTGTTTTTTTATGTTTTTATTTAGCCTACAATGGTATACGTCCTTTTAACGGAAGAATTTTCATTCGATTTTATATGGCGTCGGCTTCGTTTATGAATCTTGGATTTAATGTCATTAATCATAACATTATTTGATAATTTCATGCTTTATTTGAGTGTAGGCCTAAGTGACTTGATTTGCAGATGCATATTTCATGCCTATAACCGTAAAACGTTCACAGTGATGACTACTTGTGCAAAGTCAAAGTTGGAATTGATGACATTCGAACACAAAATACGTCTACTTCGAGATCATGTAAAACTAGGCCTACACCATTGTTTCTTATCTACATTTCCTCTATTATTTGAATATTTTGAGCATAATTATCTGAGGGTCAGGGTAGGAGAGAGGAGGGGAGAACGGGGTAGGATACGGTGTAGGATAGGGGAGGGACTTGGTAGGATACGGGAAGGACAAGTGTGAAGCATCTAAGGTCTGTTACAAGGAGCAACGTGTGCATGTGCTTGTGCAAGGCTGTTACCTTCAACGGAGGATTCCTAATGTTTCAGCTTTTCTAGACCTTAACAGGTCTATAGGCCTAATTCTAAATATATTCTTAAGAAGTGGCCTTTTATAATAAACGAGAAAATAATATAAATATAGATAATATAACGAAAATAGTAATCAATGACACATTATGAGCAATATAAAAATATTGATATTTCAAAAAACGAATGATTCCAGTAAAGCGATGAGCAGCGTTGTCAAATCTCCTCCTGACACCTTTATTTCCCTTAAGAACACTGATACTGACGTAGATGTTCCATTTACATTTGGCAACAAGTGAGACTAATAAGAAACTACGCTTTAGCATTACAGGGAATATATGGAATAGAATTCTCTCTCTCTCTCTCTCTCTCTCTCTCTCTCTCTCTCTCTCTCTCTCTCTCTCTCTCTCTCTCTCAATTGATAACGCTTTGTATGATATCCCTTCGTTCTTGTATAACATTATCCGTTGCTTATTGGTATATAGGCTATGAAACGTGATTGCCTGTCTAAGCAAAGGTCTATGTGTACGATAGAGAGAGAGAGAGAGAGAGAGAGAGAGAGAGAGAGAGAGAGAGAGAGAGAGAGAGAGAGAGTTTAATCGTACTCACTAAAGTTTAGTGACTAAACCAAAGTCCATCTAGTTAACTTCCCTGCTTCCACTATGGCTGGTTTACACACACGGACATAAGGTAGCTTCCCCCATCGGCCTCCCCTCTAAATCAGAAGTATTACTAATAATGAAATAGTCTTCAACAAAACGTCTCAGTAAGGGTTTAATTTCCATCTCCAATCGTCTGTGTCTACAAAACGAAATAAAAGGATAAGTTCGAAACACAACGAAACTTCCTCTCTGAAATTTAATGTTTTCCTGATAGTTTCGTTCTAAGATTTATTCGATTGATCACGAAGCTCCCGAGATGATATTTATAGAATAATTTCAGTCAGAGAGAGAGAGAGAGAGAGAGAGAGAGAGAGAGAGAGAGAGAGAGAGAGAGAGAGAGCACAAACGAACGGAACGTCATAAGCCCTCTATTCTCAAAGTCCTAATGTTCGATTTGACTTATCAACATCGGCTTCGTTTTCAAAATTTGGATTTTAAGTTGTAAATCATAACTTTATATTTGAAGTGTCATTTTGTTGTAGGCCTAAGTGACTTGATTCGCAGATGCCTATTCCATGCCTAAAACCGTAAAGCCTTTACAATGATAACTACTTATGCGAAGTCGAAGTTAGAATTAAAGTCATTCGAACACTGGATACGTCTCCTTCCCGATTAGGATAAAGTGAATGAATTTGATACGTAAAACTAGGCCTACGCCATTGTTTTCTATGTAGGATTTCTTTAGTATTTGAATATTTTTGCATAATTACCTGAGAAGATAATTATTTTTCTTTTACTTAGTCTAGTAAAATGGAATAGGACTAACATCTACGGTCCGTTGCAAGGAGCATCTTGGTATAGTTAATGTGCGTGCGTGCGTTTGTTATGGTAAATGTGCGTGCGTGCGTTTGTTATGGTTAATGTGCATGCGTGCGTTTGTTTGTGCAAAAATAATACCTTGAACAAATGAGATTTCTAGACGATAATAAGTGTATAATTAAAAAAATAAATATATTTGAAAATTCGCGTTTCATAATAAAGATGAAAATTATATAGATAATATAATGAAAATAACAATAAATGACACATGATGAACAAAATAAAAAAAAAAAAAAGAAAACAATAGAGAAAACCTACTTAGGAAACAATGGCGTAGGTCTACTTTTACATATCAAAATTCATTCACTTTATCCTAACGTTTCGTATGTGCTCTCTCTCTCTCTCTCTCTCTCTCTCTCTCTCTCTCTCTCTCTCTCTCTCTCTCTCTCTCTCTCTCTCAAGCAAACCTTTCGACTTAGGAAGAAAAGGAATCATACTAAATATTTTATTCACGACCTCTTTAGCAGGAGGAGGAATTTATATGTGAAAAATATATATTTTCCGCTTTATATACCATCCAAGTGAGTTTCTTTTTCCTGTAAATAGAAAAATTCTACCTGATTAGTTTATTGGCAATTCTGGACCCCCTCCTGTTGTGGTCATCCATTTTTGCTAGAACTGTTTACGAGTATTTATTTCTCTTTAAGATTATTCTATAAATGCAAAGATACTGTTTATCTAGACATTCTTTTTGAGTGAACTCATTCTATTTTATATCTTATTCATCTATTATATGTAATGAATATTTTAGACGTATTTTTAAATAAAAAATACAATAATTTTTTAGTTGATTTAGCGAACTGGGCCCATGTTCCTAAAGGTATCAACAGATGGCCTCAGTGAGGTCATTTTGGAAGTAAAACATTGGAAAGAAAATCCAGCCTTAAGGAACGATTGAAGAGTTATCTTTCGATGTCCTTAGCCAATAGGAACGCTCCTTTCGGGCAACGGTAGGGAAATTAGCCAATAGGAGCGCTCCTTTCGGGCAACGGTAAAGAAACATATTCCTTAGCCAATAGGAACACGTCATTCGGGCAAACTGTTAGGAAATAGTGGTTTGCTCTTTCAGCGAAGTAAAAGAGCCAAATGCCAGTTCATGAAATACCATTGGAAAATTTTATTTTGGTACTTTCTTTCGAATAAATATATAGAATAAAACTTTGAATATTATAGATTTTATATTCCATTTATAGTAAGTATTGCCAATAAATTAAACCCATATTATAATTAATCAAAATATCTTCTATTGGCTGAAAATGCATTTTTAATATTGATCTAATTTTTTGTTAACTGTCCTATAAGCAAAGGAAAATCAAATATATATTTTTATATTGTTTATCTTTTTTTCAAATATGAATCTTGGTTGAGAAATCAGTTAACATTGAAGCAGTGCATTGAATTTATACAAGGTATTTTTGACAGTTTATTTTACAGATACTAGTAAAAATAGGTATAAATATTAAAATATATCATCTGCAATTTACACAAAGAGAGAGAGAGAGAGAGAGAGAGAGAGAGAGAGAGAGAGAGAGAGAGAGCAGACATCTTGTCTGTGAATAAACGGATATGAAATGTGAAAAGAATGCGCTCTCTCTCTCTCTCTCTCTCTCTCTCTCTCTCTCTCTCTCTCTCTCTCTCTCTCTCTCTCTCTCTCTCTTACACTGGCCATTAGAATATGATAGAATTTTCCATAATTGGAGTGAAATCGAACGAAGAAGTAAGGAATGAAATCCTCGGGAAAGAACAAAATCATTTTCAGCGTAAAATTTTTCCTGTTTTCTCCGGAAACACTTTGAAGATTCCTACGAGAGAGAGAGAGAGAGAGAGAGAGAGAGAGAGAGAGAGAGAGAGAGAGAGAGAGAGATATTTGAGATTCCTTATTCTTCCGATTATTTCCCTAATTGTTAACACGAATACAAAGGAAATTCATAAGGAAGGCGAACATTACAATCTGGGAATGAACGAAGATGAAATAAGAACGCTTCCAGAACGGTCTTCAGAGGGTGAGATTTGCCTCAGAAGCGTCTTACCTGATATATATTACGATTCGCACAGAAAGAAAACTATGAATAAATCTTTCCTTCTGTTATTTTCTTTTAATTTCTTTCTCTCTCTCTCTCTCTCTCTCTCTCTCTCTCTCTCTCTCTCTCTCTCTCTCTCCCCTTCATTCCTGAAGACATTTGGACTTCACTTGAAGCCAAAAGAAGAATTTGTTGAATACAAACGAAAAATAAAGAAATGAAGACCTTGGAAAAGAAGAGAAAATTCGTCTTCTGTGTAAAATTACTCCTGTTTTCCTCCAGAGACACTTTGAAGATTCCTACCAGAGAGAGAGAGAGAGAGAGAGAGAGAGAGAGAGAGAGAGAGAGAGAGAATTGAGATTCCTTATTCTTCCGATTATTTCCTTAATTGTTAACACAATACAAAGGAAATTTACACATTCTGGGAATGAACAAAGATGAAATAAGAACGCTTCCGGGACGGTCTTCAAAGGGTGAGATTTGCCTCAGAAACGTCTTTGCTGATAAATGGTACGATTCACCCAAAAAGAAAACTATGAATAAATCTTTCCTTCTGTTATTGTTTTTTTAATTCCTCTCTGTATTTCTTTATCTTGTGGATTCTCTCTCTCTCTCTCTCTCTCTCTCTCCTTCTTACCTGAAGACATTTGGACTCCAGTTGAAGCCAAACAAAGAATTTGACGTATTCCAATGGCTTCTCTCTCTCTCTCTCTCTCTCTCTCTCTCTCTCTCTCTCTCTCTCTCTCCTTCATACCTGATGACATTTGGACTCCAGTTGAAGCCAAAAGAAGAATTTCTTGTTGGATACTAATAGCTTCTCTCTCTCTCTCTCTCTCTCTCTCTCTCTCTCTCTCCTCAACTTCGGTAATCATAAATATATATATATATATATATATATATATATATATATATATATATATATATATATATATATATATATATATACAGAAAGTGAGAGAGGGAGAGAGAGAGAGAGAGAGAGAGAGAGAGAGAGAGAGAGACAAAATATGTGCATCGAAAGAATGCAATTCTTCTCTGAAGACTTTCTAAAAATACCTCAGGAGCTTCATGAACTGCATTCTCTTATGAAGACTTCTTTGTCATTTTTTTTTCTTAAAACTAAGCCTGATACAGGGACTTTTTATCATTGGCCTGGCGGGGCTCTCTCCTTCCTGGTGGAAGGGGAAGGTTCCCCAGCTCCCGGTGGCCCTGGCCGGCTGCCCGGCTCCCTCTGGCGCTGGCCGGGTGCCCAGCCTGGGCGGCCCTGGCGCTGGCCGGGTGCCCAGCCTGGGCGGCCCTGGCGCTGGCTGGGTGCCCAGCCTGGGCGGGCCTGGCGCTGGCCGGCTGCCCAGCCTGGGCGGCCCTGGCGCTGGCCGGCTGCCCAGCCTGGGCGGCCCTGGCGCTGGCCGGTTGCCCGGCCTGGGCGGCCCTGGCGCTGGCTGAGTGCCCCGCCTGGGCGGTCCTGGCGCTGGCCGGCTGCCCGGTCTGGGCGGCCATGTGCTGGCCGGCTGCCCGGCCCGGGCAGCCCTGGCGGTGGCCGGCTGCCCTGGCGCTGGCCGGATGCCCCGCCTGGGCGGCCCTGGCGCTGGCCGGTTGCCCAGCCTGGGCGGCCCTGGAGCTGGCCGGGTGCCCCGCCTGGGCGGTCCTGGCGCTGGCCGGCTGCCCGGTCTGGGCGGCTCTGTGCTGGCCGGCTGCCCGGCCCGGGCAGCCCTGGCGCTGGCCGGCTGCCCTGGCGCTGGCCGGCTGCCCTGGCGCTGGCCGGATGCCCCGCCTGGGCTGCCCTGGCGCTGCCCGGCTGCCCGGCCTGGGCGGCCCTGGCGCTGCCTGGCTGCCCGGCCTGGGCGGCCCTGGCGCTGGCCGGGTGCCCGGCCTGGGCGGCCCTGGCGCTGGCCGGGTGCCTGGCCTGGGCGGCCCTGGCCCTGGCGCTGGCCGGGTGCCCGGCCTGGGCGGCCCTGGCGCTGGCCGACTGCCCGGCCTGGGCGGCCCTGGCGCTGGCCGGCTGCCCGGCCTGGGCGGCCCTGGCGCTGGCCGGCTGCCCGGCCTGGGCGGCCCTGGCGCTGGCCGGCTGCCCCGCCTGGGCGGCCCTGGCGCTGGCCGGCTGACCCGCCTGGGCGGCCCTGGCGCTGGCCGGCTGCCCCGCCTGGGCGTCCCTGGCGCTGGCCGGCTGCCCGGCCTGGGCGGCCCTGGCGCTGGCCGGCTGCCCGGCCTGGGCGGCCCTGGCGCTGGCCGGCTGCCCCGCCTGGGCGGCCCTGGCGCTGGCCGGCTGACCCGCCTGGGCGGCCCTGGCGCTGGCCGGCTGCCCCGCCTGGGCGTCCCTGGCGCTGGCCGGCTGCCCCGGCCGTCCCTGGCGGTGGGCGGCTGCCCTACCGGCCCTGGCATATTTAAATAGCATATCGAGACATCTTCATTGGGCCGTTACGGGGAATAAATAAAC
>NC_090764.1:24668841-24673841 GCF_036898095.1 Palaemon carinicauda
ACGTATGGCGTACCGGAGAAATGAAGACGTATCAACATGCTGACGTATGGCGTACCGGAGATATCAAGACGTATCAGCATGCTCACGTATGGCGTACCGGAGATATGAAGACATATCAACATGCTGACGTATGGCGTACCGGAAAAATGAAGACGTATCAACATGCTAACGTATGGAGTTCCGGAGATATGAAGACGTATCAGCATGCTCACGTATGGCGTACCGGAGATGTGAAGATGTAACAACATGCTCACGTATGGCGTACCAGAGATATGAAGACGTATCAACATGCTGACGTATGGCGTACCGGAGAAATGAAGACGTATCAACATGCTAACGTATGGAGTTCCGGAGATATGAAGACGTATCAGCATGCTCACGTATGGCGTACCGGAGATGTGAAGATGTAACAACATGCTCATGTATGGCGTACCAGATATATGAAGACGTATCAACATGCTTACGTATGGCGTACTGGAGATAGGAAGACGTATCAACATGCTGACGTATGGCGTACTGGAGATATGAAGATGTGTCAGCATGCTCATGTATGGCGTACCGGAAAAATGAAGACGTATCCACATGCTAACGTATGGCGTACCGGAGAAATGAAGACATGTCAACATGCTGACGTATGGCGTACCGGAGATATGAAGACGTATCAACATGCTAACGTATGGAGTTCCGGAGAAATGAAGACGTATCAACATGCTCACGTATGGAGTTCCGGAGATATAAAGACGTATCAGCATGCTCATGTATGGCGTACCGGAGATGTGAAGATGTAACAACATGCTCACGTATGGCGTACCAGAGATATGAAGACGTATCAACATGCTGACGTATGGCGTACTGGAGATATGAAGACGTATCAACATGCTGACGTATGGCGTACTGGAGATATGAAGACGTTTCAACATGCTCACGTATGGCGTACCGGAGAAATGAAGAGGTATCAACATGCTAACGTATGGAGTTCCGGAGATATGAAGACGTATCAGCATGCTCATGTGTGGCGTACCGGAGATATGAAGATGTAACAACATGCTCACGTATGGCGTACCAGAGATATGAAGGCGTATCAACATGCTGACGTATGGCGTACTGGAGATATGAAGACGTATCAACATGCTGACGTATGGCGTACCGGAGATATGAAGACGTATCAACATGCTGACGTATGGCGTACTGGAGATATGAAGACGTATCAACATGCTCACGTATGGCGTACCGGAGAAATGAAAACGTATCAGCATGCTGACATATGGTGTACCGGAGATATGAAGACGTGTCAGCCTGCTCACGTATGGCGTACCGGAGATGTGAAGATGTAACAACATGCTCACGTATGGCGTACCAGAGATATGAAGACGTATCAACATGCTCACCTATGGCGTACCGGAGATATGAAGACGTATCAGCATGCTGACATATGGTGTACCGAAGATATGCAGATGTGTCAGCATGCTCATGTATGGCGTACCGGAAAAATGAAGACGTATCCACATGCTAACGTATGGCGTACCGGAGAAATGAAGACATGTCAACATGCTGACGTATGGCGTACCGGAAATATGAAGACGTATCAACATGCTGACATATGTCGTACCGGAGATATGAAGACGTATCAACATGCTCACGTATGGCGTACCAGAGAAATGAAAACGTATCAACATGCTAACGTAAGGAGTTCCGGAGATATGAAGACGTATCAGCATGCTCACGTATGGCGTACCGGAGATGTGAAGATGTAACAACATGCTCACGTATGGCGTACCAGAGATATGAAGACGTATCAACATGCTGACGTATGGTGTACTGGAGATATGAAGACGTATCAACATGCTGACGTATGGCGTACCGGAGATATGAAGATGTGTCAGCATGCTCATGTATGGCGTACCGGAAAAATGAAGACGTATCCACATGCTAACGTATGGCGTACCGGAGAAATGAAGACATGTCAACATGCTGACGTATGGCGTACCGGAGAAATGAAAACGTATCAACATGCTAACGTAGGGAGTTCCGGAGATATGAAGACGTATCAGCATGCTCACGTATGGCGTACCGGAGATGTGAAGATGTAACAACATGCTCACGTATGGCGTACCAGATATATGAAGACGTATCAACATGCTGACGTATGGCGTACTGGAGATATGAAGACTTATCAACATGCTGACGTATGGCGTACCGGAGATATGAAGATGTGTCAGCATGCTCATGTATGGCGTACCGGAAAAATGAAGACGTATCCACATGCTAACGTATGGCGTACCGGAGAAATGAAGACATGTCAACATGCTGACGTATGGCGTACCGGAGATATGAAGACGTATCAACATGCTGACGTATGGCGTACTGGAGATATGAAGACGTATCAACATGCTCACGTATGGCGTACCGGAGAAATGAAAACGTATCAACATGCTAACGTAAGGAGTTCCGGAGATATGAAGACGTATCAGCATGCTCACGTATGGCGTACCGGAGATGTGAAGATGTAACAACATGCTCACGTATGGCGTACCAGAGATATGAAGACGTATCAACATGCTGACGTATGGTGTACTGGAGATATGAAGACGTATCAACATGCTGACGTATGGCGTACCGGAGATATGAAGATGTGTCAGCATGCTCATGTATGGCGTACCGGAAAAATGAAGACGTATCCACCTGCTAATGTATGGCGTACCGGAGAAATGAAGACATGTCAACATGCTGACGTATGGCGTACCGGAGAAATGAAAACGTATCAACATGCTAACGTAAGGAGTTCCGGAGATATGAAGACGTATCAGCATGCTCACGTATGGCGTACCGGAGATGTGAAGATGTAACAACATGCTCACGTATGGCGTACCAGAGATATGAAGACGTATCAACATGCTCACCTATGGCGTACTGGAGATATGAAGACGTATCAGCATGCTGACATATGGTGTACCGGAGATATGCAGATGTGTCAGCTTGCTCATGTATGGCGTACCGGAAAAATGAAGACGTATCCACATGCTAACGTATGGCGTACCGGAGAAATGAAGACATGTCAACATGCTGACGTATGGCGTACCGGAGATATGAAGACGTATCAACATGCTGACGTATGGCGTACTGGAGATATGAAGACGTATCAGCATGCTGACATATGGTGTACCGGAGATATGCAGATGTGTCAGCATGCTCATGTATGGCGTACCGGAAAAATGAAGACGTATCCACATGCTAACGTATGGCGTACCGGAGAAATGAAGACATGTCAACATGCTGACGTATGGCGTACCGGAGATATGAAGACGTATCAACATGCTGACGTATGGCGTACTGGAGATATGAAGACGTATCAGCATGCTGACATATGGTGTACCGGAGATATGCAGATGTGTCAGCATGCTCATGTATGGCGTACCGGAAAAATGAAGACGTATCCACAATCTAACGTATGGCGTACCGGAGAAATGAAGACATGTCAACATGCTGACGTATGGCGTACCGGAGATATGAAGACGTATCAACATGCTGACATATGTCGTACCGGAGATATGAAGACATATCAACATGCTAACGTATGGAGTTCCGGAGATATGAAGACGTATCAGCATGCTCATGTATGGCGTACCGGAGATGTGAAGATGTAACAACATGCTCACGTATGGCGTACCGGAGATATGAAGACGTATCAACATGCTGACGTATGGCGTACTGGAGATATGAAGACGTATCAGCATGCTGACATATGGTGTACCGGAGATATGCAGATGTGTCAGCTTGCTCATGTATGGCGTACCGGAAAAATGAAGACGTATCCACATGCTAACGTATGGCGTACCGGAGAAATGAAGACATGTCAACATGCTGACGTATGGCGTACCGGAGATATGAAGACGTATCAACATGCTGACGTATGGCGTACTGGAGATATGAAGACGTATCAGCATGCTGACATATGGTGTACCGGAGATATGCAGATGTGTCAGCATGCTCATGTATGGCGTACCGGAAAAATGAAGACGTATCCACATGCTAACGTATGGCGTACCGGAGAAATGAAGACATGTCAACATGCTGACGTATGGCGTACCGGAGATATGAAGACGTATCAACATGCTGACGTATGGCGTACTGGAGATATGAAGACGTATCAGCATGCTGACATATGGTGTACCGGAGATATGCAGATGTGTCAGCATGCTCATGTATGGCGTACCGGAAAAATGAAGACGTATCCACAATCTAACGTATGGCGTACCGGAGAAATGAAGACATGTCAACATGCTGACGTATGGCGTACCGGAGATATGAAGACGTATCAACATGCTGACATATGTCGTACCGGAGATATGAAGACATATCAACATGCTAACGTATGGAGTTCCGGAGATATGAAGACGTATCAGCATGCTCATGTATGGCGTACCGGAGATGTGAAGATGTAACAACATGCTCACGTATGGCGTACCAGATATATGAAGACGTATCAACATGCTGACGTATGGCGTACTGGAGATATGAAGACGTATCAACATGCTGACGTATGGCGTACCGGAGATATGCAGATGTGTCAGCATGCTCATGTATGGCGTACCGGAAAAATGAAGACGTATCCACATGCTAACGTATGGCGTACCGGAGAAATGAAGACATGTCAACATGCTGACGTATAGCGTACTGGAGATATGAAGAAGTATCAACATGCTGACGTATGGCGTACTGGAGATATGAAGACGTATCAACATGCTCACGTATGGCGTACCGGAGAAATGAAAACGTATCAACATGCTAACGTATGGAGTACCGGAGATATGAAGACGTATCAGCATGCTCACGTATGGCGTACCGGAGATATGAAGATGTGTCAGCATGCTCATGTATGGCGTACCGGAGATATGAAGACGTATCAGCATGCTCACGTATGGCGTACCGGAGATATGAAGATGTAACAACATGCTAATGTATGGCGTACCGGAAATATGAAGACGTATCAACATGCTGAC
>NC_090764.1:24678841-24681341 GCF_036898095.1 Palaemon carinicauda
CCCAAGTAACTAGATTTAAAATTACATTTTATCTCACATGAGAGGAATAAGAGAAACAGCGCAGCATTTGCATATTTGCACCACTGGTGTTGCTATCAATCTAGATAACCTTTTACTAGCTATCTTGATATGTCATCTTATAATTTACAGTATAAATATTCTCAAGTACACAATGAAAATGTAAAAAAAAAAATATGGTTTTATACCTCTTAAAAGTTATACATGCTACTTTATTTCTTAGATATAATATGTCATCAGTTCTAATACTCTTAAAATCATTGCAAAAGTTTACTTTCTAAAAAAAAGAAAAAAAAAATGAAGTACATGATAATAATCAGCTCTTATAGAGTATCATAATATTTTTTTTCCAAATTGCATTTTGCCTTCTTAATGAATGACCAAACGCCTTCCAGCCATATGAAGATGCAACGTAATCTAGTCGTCGCTTGACAAAAGCCAACAGCTAGCAAATTGTCAACGAACAAAAAAGGCTAATGTTAGCCCTTAATTAAACTCGGTGTCACTATAAAAAGGCTTGACCATTACTATGCATCTCACGTGAAGCCAAGCGGTTGAGCTCTTATGCGTGATTTACGATTAAAAAACGAAATTCCATTATGAACTATTCGATTTATTACATTTCATATTTGACATTTTCAGTGCTTCGGGTCTAAAATCATGTCATATCTTCTGATTCGATCCATTTACCTTTTTTTTTTTTTTTTATTTTGGATACGATGAAATCGATTCAACTGCAAACAATCAAAATAATTTTTTCTCTAGTTCCCCCCCCCCCAAAAAAAAAAGCAAAATAATGCCCTAGGCTATGCGCAAAAAATTGGGGACCTCAAACAATATTTTACCACTTTCTAAACTACCTGTTAACGAGACCATGCGCCGACACCTTTTGGGTACGAATATAGAAATGCTTTGCATTATGGGCAGTAGGTAAACATGAAAACAGTCTTTAACAAATTCAAAGTGAATCTCTTTCTGCTAAACTAGTTCTTAGATGATACTTTAATATCACAGTTTCAATGTTACTCAGATTAATGCTAATTGGAACTAAAACTTTTCAGCTAATTAACGTGTCCTTTTATAGTTAGCTAGAAGTGCAAGCATTGAGTTCATGTTGTAGAGTTGCATGTTATCTATTAAAACCTGCAAGACTAAATATAAAAATGAACCGTAAAAAGAATGATTTTGCACCTGTGACTCAAGAAATGTTACCTTTACATGAATTTTGAACAAAGCTGAAGAAAACTCAGAAGTTCTAAGTCTTATTAACATCAGACCCAAAGTTAGACTTTATTATCTGATAACAAAGGACTTCCACTACATAAAATTTCCTCAGCTTTATACTCACGCACTCTCTCGCAAAAACTAATTATTGGAAATAATGTATTCTAGACGTCAAAAAGAGTCAGCTAAGCGGCCATCATCTTTTATAATTAATATAAAAAACAAGTATTTACATTATCAAAATCTTTCATTTACATATCCATGACCACAAAAATAATGATCAAATAGAACATAAAAGCACTGCTGGCATATACAATTGTATCTATTATTGCACTGAAAATAAAGAAAAACAATGAAATAGATCCATCCCGCTACCTGACTAAAGGTTAAAAGACAACTAGATATATAAAACAACGTCGAGATAACCAAGTATTAGAAAAAGACGAAGGACCACGTAGCAATCATCTTCCTCAAAATCATTTAATAGTGTTACAGACGATATTGCTATCACTGCTGCGCACGATTAAAAAGAGAGAGAGAGAGAGAGAGAGAGAGAGAGAGAGAGAGAGAGAGAGAGAGAGAGAGAGAGAGAGAGAAGAGTCTTGATATGATCAGTAATCTCATGCAAATTGTAATTACAGATTTCAGCAAGGACGATGATATCCCAAAAGGATTACTGAATTGCCCCCTCCTCCCCACCCCAAATAGACACTATTACAATTAAAATTCACATCAGGGCGTTCGAAGAATGTTTATAATAGGGAGGAAGACACTGAATATAAAAAAGGAAATAGAAACAAAAAGACAGAATTAATCACAGAGATATGATATTAACACTCGATCTGAAGACTGTTATAATTAAGAAAAAAGAACCCGTGATGCCAGTCAGGATTGTTATGCCCATAAGGAGAAACTTCACGATGACTGTGATGGGACAAAACCGCACAGTGTGTGTGTGTGTGTGTGTGTGTGTGTGTGTGTGTGTAGATTAATTGCCTTACCTTATGTAAGATACGGGCTCTTGCCGCTGGGCAGCCCGTAAACCGCACCGCCTTTCAAACTGCTTCTAATTTTGGAGTTGGGCGGACCTTGTGCATTCTATGATGTTTTATATGTTAGTTTAACCTAACCTACTTCCTAAAAGATTCCCGAATTGATAAATAATATGTTACTAAAAACAATCTGACGTGAATAATACCGTT
Source organism: Palaemon carinicauda (assembly GCF_036898095.1). Taxonomy (NCBI): domain Eukaryota; kingdom Metazoa; phylum Arthropoda; class Malacostraca; order Decapoda; family Palaemonidae; genus Palaemon; species Palaemon carinicauda. Next base: position 24,681,286 of record NC_090764.1, read on the forward strand.
CAAAATAACAAAAGCTTTGCTAATCATTAATAAGCACCTTCAACCTGGTTCTAACT
>NC_090764.1:24686341-24701341 GCF_036898095.1 Palaemon carinicauda
AATTGCTAATTAATTGATAAAGATGCGAATGAAGATACTGATATTTACCTCAGCAACTACTTCCAGCGAGTTGAATGAGAGAGAGAGAGAGAGAGAGAGAGAGAGAGAGAGAGAGAGAGAGAGAGAGAGATTTTCTTATGCGTATTTCATTTCTGCACCTAGTGATTCAAATGAGTAAAACCTTCACAGTTTTGTTATACCCACGCATACGCTCAGGCCAATTCCCCTGCTACGAAGCAAGCTTTATGGTCGCCTTTTTAACCACACGCTCTATGGTATTACACACACAAAAAAAGTTGCAGGACCTTCCACATGTTTTCTTAAGTGGGCGCTCAATGACTTGATTACCATCCGGAGGATTCCTTTCCATATTTTTTGCTCAGTTTCATTGGAGTTAAGAGTTATGAAAATGTTTATTCGTAGGTTGATCTAATATATATCAAGTGATCTTCAACAAAATCCTCATGGACATAAATCAATATTTCACATTGATCGGTGGATCGATCGAGATGAAAGAATTATTCAAAGAATCAACGCCAGCATTTTCGTTACATATTAAAACATAAAAACGAAATACAGGATATTGTACTTTATGAATACAGTCAACTGATGTACTTGTCAAATTGGAAGGCCATTGAAAAGATATTCATACCAGAAATACACAAATTTGCATTTTGAAACAAAGAATCACCGTCAAAAAGAAGCTTAAAAATACAGCATACGTAATCTCCAAATTCGCTTAAACATACAATTCTTATTACTATACCGTACTTTTACTCAAATATGTTTTTCCCCCTTATTTAGAGGAGCAGGTATGACCTAGATAGCGATTTCTCCGAACTTTGACCACTGAATAGGTTCTCCGCAGTTACGTAACGTCGCCGCTTTCAGCTATTCCAAACTAAGAATGGTATCTAAAGTGACACAGAATATGCTAATTAATAAGACATAACGAAGCTTTGTTGTCAACATTGAAAAAAATAATATTTACTTTATCATGACAAAGCAATTGATAAAAAGGTATTTAAAACTTACATGAATTCAGAAGTAGAAAACCATGTCATAGGTAACATTTTCTCCCTAAACCTCGATGAAAAATGATCCAAGGCCGGAAGTTACCATGGCTATGTATATTTGGATATAACAAAAGAACGCCACAAAAGTTAGGGGAATCGTTTTAATACTTATGCGTGTTTTAAGGCCCTGCTTAAGCAAACAACAGATAAATCATTTGCATAATTGTATCGTCACACGCATTTCAAAGGTGTTCAGCCACACACGTCTCTTGGAAGGATTGAACAAATACACGAAGGACTCCGGAAAGGATTGTGCGCTGCATTGGTGTCCGATGGCCGCCAGAGTCTAAAGACCATCTCCCAAAAGAAGAAGAAGAAGAAGAAGATTATCATTAACATTTATATGTTCCAACAAATGTTCACATCAGTGAGATTTCCATTCTAGCAATCAATCAATTCTCTGATAAGGACCTAGGTTGATAGCGAAACTAGTCCTATAAGTGTTAACAGAGCGATGGGTGACATAATGTCAGGATATCCGTCTAGAGTTCAGAAACAGAGTCAGCTATTCCTGATTTCTTACTCCCTTAACCTACTGTATTCAAATCATTTATTACGCCATTTGACATTTCTTTCTTAAATGAAAATATCAAAGAGTAGTATATCTTAAGTTTCTATGGCCTGATAAACAGAGTCATATATACAACCTTTAAGCTTTGTGGTTAATTAAAAGAACTTCCCTTTGTATATCAAAAAAAAAATGCGGTAAGTGGGACCAGTACGGCAAGGATAACCTAGTCAAGGCAACATTGTCTTGATAGTATACATTTCTAATTAATACTACGGCTTTGGCCCTAGAGTCTGAATATCGTTGGGAAATTCATCTTAAATCATATCTAAATGGAATGGATAAATTCTCTCATCTCAAATAGGTGCAAAAAAAAAAAAAAGTCAGGAAATCATGGCTACTCGTGATCTTAGCAATATGAGGCAAATTTTCCTCTAATAGTGTGCTTTTTTCCCTTATTGTATGGGGCAAGCATGGTTGCCTTCGTTTGAAGGACTTGCTTTGTCTTTGGGGTACAACATAGTTCCCATCGGCTGCCCTGCTTGACATTGCTTTAAACCCCGGTATGTTCATGTATCGTACCAGTCACCAATGTTCATCCTCCCAGCAGCAAGGAGTCTTGCAAGCGCGGTTAGGTAGATCGACTTGGTTTGATGGAAACCTGCAGGAATGAGCGATGTAAGGTAACACAGTATTTAGGACCAATGTCCAAGTTTGGATAAGAAGGCTAGCAGTGACTATTGGAATGACACTTATTGATAAATATACTCCATCTAAATGAACAGAATGATCGAAAACTACATTATATAACTGCAAATAAAATTTCACCGTATGTGAGCATTTTCAAATGTGATCAAAACAAGCTTGTTCGGACACCGTAAACCTCAAACAAGGCTGAACAATCCACTGTCCCCCAAAACGGTCTCTTGTCAAGAAAGAGAATCTCTACAGAAATGTTATCACTTGTTACTCATCACATGCTCCACTTTGGGCAGACTTTTCGCGAGAATCCGCAACACAAACAAACCAGGGAAGAAAAAAAACCCTGTCGCAATTATGTTATGCCATGACAACCTATAGCCCCGTTTCATTGATAGAAACGCGACGTGAGAGAAGAATTTAGTTACATATAACACTAAAATCCTTATGTAATTCCTAGGATGGTCCATAAAATGAAGAGGTGAAAAATAAGCAATATAAAGATTGTGGAACTCGCACCGCAATCAAGTTATCAATAAATATGACATTCTATAATAAGAAAAAGTGAAAAATAAGTTAAAAATTATTCTACAAATTCAACACCTTCACGCACAATCTAATTAAACATAAAATTACGATGAGAATTCTAACTGGTTAAGGAAGGGAACTTCCAAAGCTCTAGTGGATGGCGTTTCCAAAGACGAGAGAGGTGAACAATCCCACTGAGTCTTCATCACTGGACTCTTGCATCAAGAGCCTTAGGAAACCTGGCGGAGGAAGACTAAAATTTCGGGTGACTTGAATGGCTGCCTGCCAATGGCCCTCACTTATGGATAATAGTCTTTTTTATTATATAATGGTATGGGATTTGATCAAAGTCAAAAACTCCTAACCAGATCATATTATGCAAGAGTACTTTTAAAACCTCTGAGAAGAAAAATTGCACACTATTGAAACTTCTATACTTGCGATTAAAAGCACGTAGTATAGAATGTCTAATAAGCCTCTAAAAAATAAGAAAGTCGTTTTTGAAGAAACAGCTAATTTCATCCACGTCTCAAAAAGATTAATTTTGATACTATTAATAAATCACGGATCCCTTCTACTCTACAGACAGCCAAGGATTAAGCTGCAGCAGAGCCTAAACGGTGAATATCATAAGAAAGGCCGGTCTTCCGGAGAAAGTCTCGGCACAACAGCCAGGAGAAGAGCAAATGAAAGGCGTTGTCTGTCCCTTGGCCAAAGGAGTTAGCTGTCAGCGATGCTGATGTTGCTGGCCAGCTGCTATCAAGAAGGGTGGACCTCGCTCTCATTGATTATTTGCATTGAAGGCGAGTTTTTGCCGTTGATCCTCATGCTTATTCTTATCTCTAGTAACTATTTCTGTCCCTGATGTCATCCTCGAGGAGGGAGATGAGTGACCAAATGAGGCAAGGTCACTAGAGCCCTTAACACCAGCCACCGACATCAACACTATCCGCAAAAGATGGGTCCTCCACCAGGATATCCGACATACGAAGACTCTTCTTCACTACAACTGGTTCTCTCTCTCTCTCTCTCTCTCTCTCTCTCTCTCTCTCTCTCTCTCTCTCTCTCTCTCTCTCTCTCTCTCTCTCTCTCTCTCTCTCTCAGCATTATTAATTATGTTAACAGTGACGATGCAATATTCGTATGCTGGACAGAGAATCAAAATCATTCTAATTTATCCAATATTTTTAATTAACAACAGAGAGGGAGAGAGAGAGAGAGAGAGAGAGAGAGAGAGAGAGAGAGAGAGAGAGAGAGAGAGAGAGAGAGAGAGTATACTCCTGATAATTTTAGGATGAAGGCGTAGGCTGATTATGATACTTAATTTTTTCTAGGTAATCAATTTAATACGAGAGCAACTAAAGGCAAGGCTCCAACGTTAAACATGAAGGGCTTATGTTTATAAGCATCTTTATATTCAATGAATATTTCTCCTAGTTATTCAAGCCTCTCAATTCAAAGACACTTCCTAACGGTAATGGATAAGCCTCACAATAAATTATTAGTATTATTATTATTACTACTAGCCAAGCTACAACCCTAGTTGGAAAAGCAAGACTCGTATGATTTGACCAAAATGACGTGGGACACATGGGAAATGTGACGAAACAAAAACTTTCAAATAGTTTCATAACAGATTATTATCATTTGATTCCTGTTTCAAAAATTTTTTTTAGTAATTGCTAAGTAATATCCAGCAAACCTAGGGAGCTACAAGACTATTTATCATAGTATACTAATTAATTTATAATATATATGTATATATATATATATATATATATATATATATATATATATATATATATATATATATATATATATATATATATATATATATATATATATATCCTTTCTGAGTGGGGATACCTTACCGTAGTGAAAGGGTTTGCGTATCGCCATGAGAAGCAAAGCTGTACTAGTCAAGGCCCCATACTAGGTTGGTTTGCTGTCAGATATCAGAAGAAAATATCCCACCATCGCCAATCTGCACCGGCCAGCGTGGTGATGAATTGACATGTCTGAAACATTCGACCGAAACATTAAAAAAGATGGATTCTAAAACTGTAAAATTCAAACCTTAAATGGGAATCTTCAGTAGTTACTGGGTTAATTAAGAAAATCGAGAGAGATTTATAAGCACCAGCATAAGAGTACACATTATTAAATTCGATATTTATGCAAAATATGCTTTAAAATCTCACAAATTCTCACCACAGTACTTACGTAATCAACTTCATGCGTCAATGCTCGCAAAATTCCCTAAGATATAGCAGATCACCCCCAGCTGAATTTATCGAAGAACTTCCTGGTGTGGTTTCAGTCTCATAAAAGAAGCTGAATATTCTCACACTACATGAGAGATGTACCTGGTTAAAGTCCTGGATAATCATAATCAAGGGTTACAATTTTCTCTTAATTTCTTGCAAAAATCCAAATGGCCCAGAGGAAAAATCATAGCAGTGGTTCGATATTTTCTGGGACTCTAATTTCTAGTTTGGGGTCCATCCACGTTCCTCGGATATTCTCAGTTAGAGAAATTTATGCCTCGTAGCCAACCTCTTCCTTTGGCTTCATACCCGGGCCATTATATTTTCCCGTCTTTCCAATTCTGAACAGGGCAACTAGTTTTTATTTTCTACTTCTGTCAATCAAATGAAAGAACAGCAACAGTATATTTCCTATTTCTATTTTAACAATTTTACAAGATTTGCTCTTCTTTTTATAATATGAGTTTATTCCAACACATAAAAATATACTTGAAATTACAAACGTCTCTTAGTTCTTACCATATTATTTACGAAAGGTAAACGGTACATTCTGAGATATTAGAAAAAACTGGTATAAAATATGTCAAGTTAGCAATAGATAGTATGACAAAAACTGATATATTTTCAAGGAGATTATGGAAACGCAAGGCTATAAATGTAAAATTCATAAAAACCCACAAAAAAAAAAAATAAATAAATAAAGAAGAGACGCCACGTTAAGATGAGAAATAATCCTTTTATTATTATGAAAAAGAGGCTGAATGTGGTTTAAAGATATTGAATAAAAGTGCATCAGAAGGGACGAATTTAATTCGCAAACCCCAGAAGCTAAATCATGGTTTAGGGTTTAGTATCAAGGAGATAAGTGGCTTAAACTCTAGTATGGCAGTAGGGATTTCATTACAATTTAATCTTATTTCATATGGAAATTTGGTAGCAATCTTGCCTCACATTTTCTTTGAGTAAAATAACACAACATTAAATCAGTTAGATCCTATCATATCACCTCCGTAGAAAATATAGGAAATGAAATATAGTCTATGGTTTTTTTTCTTATAAAATGACGACACTAATCTATTTTTAAATAGCCTAATACAATTTATACTATTAAGTAATCGAACATCGCGTGTTTAGTGAAACACTTCTCCCAATATAATCTTTTGATTATTTCGTTTTTAAATAACAATTTGTAAAAACTATAGTTGTATTGCATAAAAATTAAAAACTATCCATTAATTGAAGAAGAAAATGCCGGCAAACAGCGTGCCTTTTTTTTCTAATGTTTATATCTATTACTATAAGTTTTTATCTAACTGGCAGTATGCTACATATAGTTAATGATGTATGTAAACCACAACTGGAAATTTCTCTATTTATTTCTATGATAAAAGTTTTTCACCAACAACAAAATAGAGCGATGCCTGTGTCCTGTCTTGTGTTCCGATCTCATTATAACTAACTTCTAGTTGATATCTTTAATTTGCAACTTCACTGCATTTAGTTTTCTCTCTTTGTCTTCCTTCCCAACTTTATTTTTTTCATTTAATCAAAAAATAAATTGTCTCTATTCTGTCAAACCCGTTAAAAAGAAAGCCACATGAAGATCACATCCATTTGCTTTTTTAGTTGTTCTTCTCAATGCCATCAATTTCCCTACGATACAAATGCGCCCACATTTGTCATCATTTCCTTATGTATACTACCCGTTGAATTCTAACTCAATTTCTTTCAAATGGTTATATGCTTCTCAAGCGCCTAACATGGGCGGGATCACGCAAACACTAAATATAATTTTGGACATCATGTGAGTACAATTTTTTGGTTGAAGAGGATCGTCATTAAAAAAGCTGATTCGCATTGCGTATTATCATTGTAAGTCAAGATGCAACTCTAGATGAAAAGCAGAATGATACTTGGCCATGTGGCTCAATAAGGAAGGTAGGTAGCCCAGCACAAAGAAATAAATTGAGTAGTGACTAATAAAATAGTAAAGACATGTAATAATGAAAAATAAATCGAATTAATACCAAGGAAAATATCTGCATGACAACAATGACACAGAGTAACTCGACACTCAAATCCAATCGCTGAAATCAACCAAGAAAAGTTAGGTTTTATGAGTACTTGGATGACCCTATTTACACACTCAAGAAGTTTGACACGTAAAGTCATAGGAGGTTCCAATGAAGAGATGGAGAGTCTTTCGAAATGGGAACGTTCATCATTTCTACTACAGCTTTATTTGTATTGCTCTATCTGTCCTTCAACCCACTGTATTCTTATACCTTTTGATCAAGTATCTTTGGTCAGGTTAGCATCTATGAAACGACATTAACTCAACCTGCTCAACATAAAATAATTTGAACCAAATCTAAATTTCCGGAAAAAATAATCTAACAATGTCTTGAAGGAATGATCCTGAAGCTAATCTAATGACATGGATTTATTTTTGGCAACGCTTACTAAGGGTGAGGATACAAGCATATATATATATATATATATATATATATATATATATATATATATATATATATATATGTGTGTGTGTGTGTGTGTGTGTGTGTGTGTGTGTGTGTAAAATTACGTGTGAACACGTGATACGCATTAAATGAAAAATTAAAAACTTGGCTGGAGCAATGACTTGTGTCTCATTGATGTGGACCCAATTCACAAAGAAGCAAAACAGATACATCGTATTTATACAGAACATGGGATCCATATGAGGTGACCTTATTAATGGCCTCATTTAAGTCAGATTTGAAAAAAACAAAAAAAAAATAAGATAAACAGTCAATGATGAACAGGTAATTAATATTTTATGTATAATTATAATTATTTCCAGATTACTTAGCATGGTGAAGTCATTAAGGTGTATTGCTGTGCCAACTTTTGACCAGTGAATCCTACAACTAATCTTGACAATGGATTGGCAAAGAATGATTTGTGTACCCTTTTCAGACGGCACTTTCAGGTTGTTTGGTTCTAATACGTAAGCTTCAGATGGCTGGTCAAAATCAAATCAATTCAATTCTAAACAGGAAATATTACATATTAATAAATATCCTGGGGGAGGTAAAAGAGTTTTTAAAATTCCATTATGAGGTCACATTCGTAGAAAGAAAGGTTTGTAGGAACAATAGGGGTTATTGAAGAAAATAAAAATCAGGGGTAAAATTAGGAGACATAATGAATTGGAAAATGGTATTATATGAAATTCAGTTGCAAGATATAAGACAAAATCAAAGGGTTGACAAGATTAAATGAACAGACAAATAATGTTCAATAACAATAACAGAAGGGAAATGGTGCATATGGATTCCAAGGGAATGAAACGTTGCCTTCAATACAGAGAAAGTTAATGTACATATTATCAAGCTCAAAAGTTCAGTTGACACACTCCAGGCATTAGAGAGCCTGAATTTGATGACATACATTAATTCTAAATAAAAAAATGTCTATGGAGAGATGCTATTCAACGTGAATGTAGTCGATGGAATTAGTATTCTGAATATTTATTGAGGGCAGTATGTAAGAAAAGAGAATCTCAGTAACGGAGACTCAAATAGAGTGAGCCTAGGAATTCTTGTGGAAATTAAAGATGTAAAAACAAAAATAAAACAATTAAGAGGTTGAAGAAAGGAAAGACACCAGAAATTGACATGATTGCAATGTGATTGAGCGACTAACATAATAAGGTTTGTTTGGATGGGGAAACGGTTGTAAGGGAATAGCTGCGAATAACATTTGTTCCGTTATATAAAGTTGATACACACAGGGGACTGTAAGTATACCATGGAAGGTTTATAGTAAAATTTTGAATAGAAGATTTTGAATAGATTTGAAGACCAGTCACAGAAGGATCAAGAATGAGATTACGGTTGCACAAACACACGCACGCACACACACACATTTACCATACCAAGATGCTCCTTGCAACGGACCCTAGATGTTACTACTATCCCATCCCAACAGCCCTGTCTCTCTCCTATCCCATTTCACTAGACTAACTGTAAGAAAAATTAATTATCTTCTCAGGTAATTAAGCCAAAATTATTCAAACAATAGAGAAAACCTACATAGAAAACAATGGCGTAGGCCTAGTTTTACGTATCAAATTCATTCACTTTTATCCTAATCGAGAAATAGACGTATTTGGTGTTCGAATGACTTTAATTCTAACTTCGACTTCGCATAAGCAGTTATCATTGTAAAGGTTTTACGGTTTTAAGAATAGAATAAGCATCTGTAAATCACGTCACTTAGGCCTACACTAAAACAAAGTATAAATTTCTCAAATAAAATTATGATTAACAGAATTAAATCTAAATACACACACACACACACACACACACACACACACACATATATATATATATATATATATATATATATATATATATATATATATATATATATATATATATATATATATATATCACTAACAAACAATTTTTAAATCCTGCAATTTAGCACCAAAATCTTTCCCAGAACCTCCAACTCTTTCAAACTTTCAAAAGGGCGAAGCAATGTGAAACTATCGCTCATTTCAGAGAAAAATTCCTATTTTCATTGGGCGAAATATTATGAAAATATCGTTCAACTTGGAGGAAGATCGTAAAGGGTCTCCCAATTTGAGTGCTTCGGGAATAACATGTTAATCTGAGATATTAAAAAACTCGAACCATAATCATTTGAGATCTTTTCATTTATATCAATAATAACTATCACCATCATCATCTCCTCCTAGGACTATTGACGCAAAGGGCCTCGGTTATGTTTTGGCAGTGGTCTTTATGTTGATATTTCGAATCAATACTTCTCCATTCATCGTCTCCTACTTCCCGTTTCAAGCTTCATTGTCCTCAGCCATATAGTGAACTAATCACCATACGTTCAGCTGGGCTCCACAAAGCACCAGAAGAGTTGGAAGACCCAGGCCTACATGACTGAGGACTATTAAGCATGAAGAAGATGAGGAACGGGTAAGCATTGATTTAAAAGCTCAAGACAGAGACGGCTGGTGAAATCCAACCGAGGCCCTTTGCGTCGATAGGCGTAGGATAGTTAGATAGGCACTGCGCATCACAAGGAACTGGCTATCCTTTGATGTATCTAGTCAATGAAGCCCCTATGGATTTAATCAGTTTATAATAATAATAATACTGTAATATCACTTCAATAACTGTGTACTTGAATAGGTGTAACACATATACTTAACATTTTTTAGTTAAGAGGAATAATGAATATGAATGAAATGGGTTCAACACCTTGTTTGAACCTGAAATTTGTATGTGTGTGTGTGTGTGTGTGTGTGTGTGAACAGGTTTGTACAAATGGCTCTAACCTAGTTCAGTTGATCATAATCAGGGCTGCCGAAACGTGGAATTGACGTCATCGATACGGCTAATCTGCTCCACATCTTGAGCAAGTGTGGAATGTGGAAATTCAGTGTTAATAAATTCCACACTTTGTAAAGAGATGATGTATGTCGATTAAAATGTAATAAAAAGTAATAAATAATTAATATGAGTGTTGTATTATTTATTTTCCCAGTGATATCTATATAAAAATTACAGTCATTGTAAAGTCTATGAAAGTGTGGATGTTATGGGACTACAGTAGGAGGCTCAATGGAGTTCAGCGCTTGATGTTGCCGACTCACTGAAACACTGATTCTTGAATCAGTGTTGTGGAGTTGCCTAGTGTGGAGAATCCGGCAGCCCTGGTCTGACCTAGTTCAGTTGATCACAATGTACAGTGCCACATAGCTGAAAGTTCACATTCAATATATCTAATGTCAATGTAAAAACCTAGAGGATTTGCCGGACAGCCTTAGAAATTCGAAATGGCCTACACACACACACACACACACACACAAAACGTTGGCCTACACTTAATATAGCTTTTTAAGACCTATGACAAGAGAGACTAAAAGTTTATGACAAGTCCCCCTACATATTCCTGTCAGAAGCTGTTACCATAAAATGAATTCCAAGTGGATATGTATTCCCAAGATAGAATTCGGTATTAAATGCATTTCGTGGGTGATATTTACATTAATTAAAATCACGTGTACTTGTGATATATGTTCATTAAAATAACCACGTGTTGCGAACTCACGATTCAGCTATCATGGTGGAGATGGGTCTATTTCAAGTCTATGAACAGAATCCTGAATTCGACAGGAATATGTAGGGGGACTTGTCATAAACTTTTAGTCTCTCTTGATAGCTGAGTCGGTAGGGTCCCTGCCAGCATGGTTTCTAGCCGTACAGGTGGTGGTTCCAATCACCACCCGGCCAGAAGCTGTTACCATAAAATGAATTCCAAGTGGATATGTATTCCCAAGATAGAATTCGGTATTAAATGCATTTCGTGGGTGATATTTACATATATATATATATATATATATATATATATATATATATATATATATATATATATATATATATGTATATATATATATATATATATATATATATATATATATATAAAATAGCTATATATATATATATATATATATATATATATATATATATATATATATATTTACATATATATATGTATGTATATATATATATATATATATATATATATATATATATATATATATATATATATATATATGTGTATATATATATTCTCGAAAAAAAAATTATTAAAGAATATATGAAAACTTTTATTGATATCATTAAGCTGTGGTAATTTTCCAGTGCCGAATTAAATAATTCGGCATTGTTAGTGAATATGCCTAGAGCTTATTTACACCCAAATCTTTTACTTTGAGATATTTATGTTTCAAGGTCAGTTTAATATACTTTTCTGAAAACCGTATAATTTTGAATGAAATAATATATAATTGAACCTAGCTATTGAATTTACCAGACTCATTCGAAAGAACTCATTAGTATTCGATAATCATACTTTTGTTTTAAATGCAGAAGATTTGTGACCCGTAAAGCTTTTAATGGTCGTCAGATATTAAATAAAAACAATTGAGCTCATTAATAACCACTTTTTTCACAGTGAACAATCCTATTGCAAAGAAGAAAGTTTTCTCAACTATTTTTTTTTTTTTGGGGGGGGGAACCGATTGTAATGAATACGTTTTTCGGTAACAGTCCATTCAAGTTTATCTATCTGATTAACACTGAGGAAATTAGTATGAATAGTTTCTCTGAATCACCCTTTTTATAATACTGAACAGGTCACTAGGATTGGTGTTATATCTGACCTTGTTTATTCTCTGAAGGATTATATTCCTGTAAGTTTAATTTGTAGGTCTCAGCGATACATGTTAGAACGTACTAATTCACTCCCTTTCCTGCATTACAGGAAAAAAAAAACTATTTTGAATGTATTTTCTTACACATGAAAACGCCTGTTTTTGTTGACAACCTGTAACGTAATTTATCTGAATTCTGAAAATTTTGTAATTATAATTAAATTTAGAATATAGAAATTCTTAAAATATATGTAAAAAGAAATTAATTTACTGTTTTATCATAATTGAAATTAAATTCAACTAAAACAGATTCCAGTTAGACTAAACGTATAAGGCCATGATTTGCGATTTTTTATTGAAATAAACTACATTTGACAATCATATTAGGTGTGCGATTTCCTCTTACTCGAAAAATCTTATGAACAATTTCCTTACATAATGTTGGCCGTTAAAGCCATGTCGAAAAGGCTATATCAACTTTAGTGGAACTATTTGTCTTCTCCTGGAAAGTTTTGCTTGACTTGATCCACGTTTTCTGCTCAAGTTACTCATTTCTTCCCTTTTGTTTCTCTTCATTCTTTCTCTAATTGCTTTCTCCGATTTTTCTAGCGTCTGTTTGTTCGGTGTTCTTCCATTTTGTTTATATTTGGCGTCCACATTGGATGTTCAGTTCGTTTGGATTGATTATTTCCCTTTTTAAGTAACTCATCGTACCTGTTTTTTTTTTTTTTCTGTTTTTTTTTTTTTATGATTGGTACGTCCATCCAGGGTATGGAAAGCTCAGTAGACTGGAATTAAACATGAATTAATATTGAAATACATCATATCATCTTCACAAAATGGTAGATAATACTATATTTCTCTATTTTACTTATATATTTTCTAAATATATTAAAAAAATATATACAAAGATTACAGTTAAATAATCTATGAATTCAAACTCGAAGAAGGTTAGCAGTAAAAAAAAAATCATATTCTGCATTGAAAAACAAAATGGGGACGGTATTTGGCGAAGATTAAAGGCCGATTCACACGACCCGTTTTCTTTCCGACAGGCTCGCCGTCGGTTAAGCGGCGTCTAGTATAGAGTCATAGAAATTAGTTAGTTTGTTGTTGACCCCATGTCTTAGAGGTTAATTGAACTTTTTCAAGGGTATGAGTAGATGTTTGACATGGCAGACAAGATGTATAGAAATAATTTACATAAATAAAAGATATGGAAAATGACTGGAGAGGCATTAAATGAAACAGGTAAGTTTATCGCAATTTTAATATTCTTGGCATAGTGCATAAAGCATTATGAAGTTGCATAACTTATTTTATCAACACAGTTATCAACCAACATCTTAAAGTGTCAAAATTATCGTAATTTACTCGTTCCTCACGTGACAGAGTCTAAGTAAACAATGAAAACCGCGCGCTGGTAAACGGATACGGAACGCCTTGTGTGAATGTACAACATATCGACGGCGGTTAGCCACCACCCAGCCTGTCGGAAAGAAAACGGGTCGTGTGAATCGGCCTTAAAACGTATACCAAAAGCGATAATAAATGTATAATAAGAGAAAATGCAAATTTAACTTCCGTAATACAAAATTATGAAATATTTATTATACTAAGCCAACTCCCTTAATTATTTTGTACCATGCGTTTAAGATAAAATATTCTCTCTCTCTCTCTCTCTCTCTCTCTCTCTCTCTCTCTCTCTCTCTCTCTCTCTCTCTCTCTCTCTCTCTCTCTCATTCACCTTATGAAAACAGGTGAAAGTGTTGCTTAAAACAATTTGCAATGTATTCGAGTGATAACTCATTAAGGAAATGTAGCCACGAGTTGAGAGAGTGGGAGGTTTGTATAAGCAAATGGTCAAATAAATTGATTAAAAGGGAAATTTGTTGGTAAATCTAAGTTTTTTTTTCCCTGGGTAATATACAGTATACGAGTTGAATAAGAATTATTTTTCTAAATGGCCGTTAGCAAGTTTTGTTTATCTTTAATTTTATGAAAAAAATAGTGTTGGAAGAGGGCGGCAATTTTATCATTTTTATTGATGCAAGGAGTGTCTTTTAAGCTTTAGAAGTTTTTAATTCCAGTGACCCCTTAGTTTTAAAGATTTTAGAATGGTTATTTATCATTAGACTGCGAGGTATAACAGTTCAATTTTGCTGGGTTCCGGCACATGTAGGTGAGTCTGGAAACGAGAAGGCAGATTTAATGGCAAAGTATGCTGCTGCTGAGTTGCGACCAAGAAGGTATCCCATTCTTTGTGATGATTGTTTACCCAACATTAAGACTTTGATTTCTAATAGTTGGCAACAGCATTGGGATGGTTTGGTTGGAAATAAGATGCTAAAGGTAACGAATGTTATGTCCCCCTGGAAGTATAACATGATGCCCCAAAAGTGGGAAACTATTCTTTTTCGTCTCCGCATTGGTCACACTCGGTTGACACATGGATATATGCTTACTAGCCAATAATAGCCATATTACGACGACTGTTTGGTACCCTTGATAGTGAGGCATTTGTTGACCGAATGCCCCACTTATAGTAGGGAAAGAAATAGATATCTGTTTGAGGCTGCCAGGTTCATCCTTGGCAAGATTTTAGACATGTGTCTTACCATGCTAGCGGGTTTTTAGCTTTACTTCAGAAGCAGGTCTTCTGAAAGCTATTTAACTTTTGAAATGACATCTTTACTT
>NC_090764.1:24711341-24724895 GCF_036898095.1 Palaemon carinicauda
CCTCATGTAAACAAAAACCGGTGAAGAGAGAGGCAAATAATGAAAACATTATATGAACACCTAAGGCTCAGGGATTAAACTCTCTCTCTCTCTCTCTCTCTCTCTCTCTCTCTCTCTCTCTCTCTCTCTCTCTCTCTCTCTCTCTCTCTGAGGTTTGGATGTAGATTTATGAAAAATATGTCTTATTTTTAAAAGGTATCTTTCCCTAACTCATCTTTCCTCTTGCGAAACTTTGGGGCAGCAGCTTCATTATGTTTCATTGTTAAATGCGTTTAAAAAGAGGAAGACGTGATGATATTAATATGTTGACCAGGATATATACATATATTTTTTTTTTTTCATTTTCTCATTAATTGCGATTCATAGATGATAAACAATACACAGCAAAAATATGGAACACGCTATCGATATGAATGAGAAAGTTTGAGAACGAAACAATAGCAATGATTCAAATTTTTGTGTTGCAGAAGTTTCGTTTCGTTTCTTTCCTTTATTATTATCGCTCATATATTTCAGAAAGATTAATATTGTTACTAAAGACTCCCGTCTTTTAGATACCTGGGAATAATTTAAGATAGATATAGTACATTGAAATAGTCTGAAATCGAAATCTCACCCTCGTCATTTTACATATTTGTAATACCTTGTTAATAAGCAAGACATGGACGTCATGCATAAGTAATTCTTATACTAGCATAGTCGGTTATATAGTTCCTTAAGTAGTGTTTTAATGAATTAAAGATTAATCAGAATAGGTGTGTAAAACTATTCTTTCTTGTTGAAATGCCAAGTCTGTTCTGTCCAGTAGGTTGTTACAGACCATTCTTTATTCACATTCCTTTTCTGTTAAGAAGTTTCTATAGAAAGAATTTTCTTTGTGATTGAACAGTAAAATTAAAATATATATATTACCTTTTAAGCAGCTTCATTTATTAATGTTACTCACTCGAGGAATTATCAACATGCAGGGTCTCTGGTGGTGAAAATATTGACATCTCACTTTTTGGTTGCATTGCCTTGAACCAATTTGGAAGTGAGAGAGAAAAGAAGAACTGTGTGGGCTGTATATATATCACTGGAATTTTATCCTCTGGAACTTCGAATAAGATTTCCAGCATAGTTGCATTTCGGCTAATTTTCACTGCTAACTCTTGAATATGAATTAAAGAGTTCTGGTATGAAGTTAGCGGACTTTTTTAATGCCACCTATAAGTGTCTTTTGCTGCTTAACCATTTTTGTGCGCAGTGAAAACATTTATTTTGTATGCATGTTTAGAACACTTGCCCAAGTTATCCACCCAGCTCTAAGTTAATGTCTCCCAGTATTTTAAATATGGCGAAATAACCATGCCAAAACTCAAGTATAAAAATTTACATGTTGGTGTAGTGATAGGTAGATTATCTGACGAGACATTTAGACATAAAATTAAGAGCTTCCACTTACTGATGGTGTACCCTTCTCTCCACTTACATTCACACACATTTTTCCCTTGTTCTTCCATTCGTTCACGTTTCTCTACTCTCGTTTTTCCAATGGTTCTAACGCACGTTTCATCTTTATGCATTCACTTACTCAAATGTGGTTTCTTTTTCATTTGGTTCTGTACTAATCGAATTATATCTTTTACACGGTGTCATGTCTGCTTCCTAGAAATGTAACTGTTCATTGTATGAACGAAAAGGAATTCATGGTAACTGCAATACTTTGTCCCCATATTGTTAAACGGTACATTTTCTGTAGCATATAGAGATTTATGGGAGATTCTTCTTCTATTAACGTGCTTTTCCCCATTTGTATGGGGGGAAAGCACGGCTGTCTTCTTTTATAAGGACTTTGCTTTGGCGTAGACCGTAGTCCCGATCGGCTGCCCTGCCTAACATCGCTTAAAACTGGGAAGCGTATATTCGTGTGCTGTACCAGTCACCATCATCCTTCCTCCCAGCAGCGAGGAGTCTTGATGCGGTTAGGTCGATAGTGAGAGACATGGGAGGGGTCTGTTATGTTTTTAGAAGGTGTTGGAGTTGCTTTGCTTGTGTGTGTGTGTATTAGTCTGTAACACCCTTTCGTTTTAAGCAAACTTTTCCATCGATTACATAAATAATCCTGAGGTGTCGACACGGATAGCAAAGTGTCCGCCTCTCGGATTGGTCGGCTGCGGATTTAAACCCACGCCACAGACTACTATGAAGTAAAGGAATAAAACTTGGTTTAATGCAGAAGTAAAACGTAATTTCTAAAAAAAAAATAAATCTTGATTGTTAATATGGATGTACAAAAAATGACAAGATGTGTGATTTCAGTATGATATGTCTATACTTTTATCAAAGTATTTTACTTTGTAGGATTCTGCTTCATGGTCAAGGACATAATGTACGACAAGTAGTCGTAATTTGTATCGAAAACTTAAATTTTGTGTTTAAATGTATATATTTACAAGGGGCCATTTGGAAATTACTGAAATTAGTTAAGTAGCACCATTGCATATAGATAGTAGCCGAACCTGCTTACTACAAGACGTACAGTTGGATACAGGAATTCCTAGCACATCTCGATCCGAAGGAAACCCTGTCAAATCCTTACTGCACGACGAGTATCCACACAGCTAATTTAGGAAGAGATGGTATAGGCTTATGGACAGTGTTACACCAGGAACTTGCTTCTCAGTAAAATCATGAGAGGGTGCACTTCATCGGAGTGAAATGTACCAAGAATTCCTGTGTCCAACTGTACCATTCTTAGGCAACAGATGGTGTGTCTCACGAGTGTATGAAAATCCTACTTGACATGGTATAGAATCTTCTCGATGCAATGTTTGTTGTAGTACACCCTCATGTGCTGAACACTCTGAAGTCATACTTTTGACACACTGTTGGATTTTGAACCAGATTAATTTTCATTGTAGGCAGTAGGTTGGCCAGGGCACCAGCCACCCGTTGAGATACTACCGCTAGAGAGTTATGTTGTCCTTTGACTGGCCAGACAGTACTGCATTGGATCCTTCTCTCTAGTTACGGTTCACTTTTCCTTTGCCTTCACCTACACCGAATAGTCGGGCCTATTCTTTACAGATTCTCCTCTGTCCTCATTCACCCGACAATACTGAGATTACCAAACATTTCTTCTTCACCCAAGGGGTTAACTACTGCACTGTAATTTTCCAGTGGCTACTTTCCTCTTGGTAAGGGTAGAAGAGACACTTTAGCTGTGGTAAGAAGCTCTTCTAGAAGGACACTCCAAAATCAAACCATTTTTCCCTAGTCATGGGTAGTGCCATAGCCTCTGTACCATGGTCTTCCACTGTCTTGGGTTAGAGTTCTCTTGCTTGATGTTACACTCGGGCACACTATTCTATCTTGTTTCTCTTCCTTTTGTTTTGTTAAAGATTTCATAGTTTATACAGGAAATATTTATTTAAATGTCATTGTTCTTAAAATCTTTTATTTTTCTTTGTTTCCTTTTCTCACTGGGCTATTTTCCCTGTTGGGGCCCATGGGCTTATAGCATCGTGCTTTTCCAACTAGAGTTGTAGCTTAGCAAGTAATAATAATAATAATAATGCATACTCGATGCAACAAGAAAGGGATGAAAGGCTAGGGCACGTCTCCACAGATCACAAACTCTCTCTCTCTCCCTCTCTCTCTCTCTCTCTCTCTCTCTCTCTCTCTCTCTCTCTCTCTCTCTCTCTCTCTCTCTCTCTCTCTCTCTCCCCCCAGAAAGTACCTTATTGACATTGTAGTTAACTAACTGCCTTAACCTGGCTATGAAGGTGGCGATGTGGCAAGCTTGAAGCAAGGAAAGGTATATCGCGATTGTCAGTGTGTAGCAGTAGTGTCTGGCAATTGAGTTTTGATAAGGCCTCCGCTCAATGCTACGTCTAGGATGAAAGAAGACCTTTATAAAAACAAAAGTCTTGAAATTTACCGTAATGTGGTGTTGAACAAAAGTCGAAAAAATTTCGGATTTACTTTTGGAAATACAACAATTTATACAGTATATAACTGGGAGAGAAGGGAAGAAAGACATTGACGGACGATAAGGAGGTGTAGCGATTTTTGAGAAAGAAGGCAAGCCAATGATCTGGGGAGATATGGCATAAGTTGGGTAATCAGTTTAAAATCAGTTGGCCTCCCATATCGACACTATCTTCCTGGTTGAGTATAGTAATGTTTGCCCTGTTATAGATATTCTTCTGTTCATCCCTTTTCATGAATTTGAATGTTTTCTCGACGATTGTTGCGTATTTTGGACGTAATCTGCTGAAGATGTATTCAATAAAGTACAAATTAAATGTAAAATAAAACTAATGTATACGTTCATGGACGAGAGAGAGAGAGAGAGAGAGAGAGAGAGAGAGAGAGAGAGAGAGAGAGAGCATGGTCAAAACAAGTAGAAAATTCCAAAACTATATAGGAAAGGTTACCATTTTATTCTCTCACTCGGGAAACATAAAACCAAAATATCATATTCCCAAATTACTGAGTTCCAGAAAATAGAAATTCGTGAAATTTTAATAGTTTTTCTGTTATTTAAGAGAAACGGAGGACAATCCATGTGCTGTTTAATAGGATTTGAATGCTTAGTGGGATTTTGCCTCCCCCCTCCCTTTTTGTAATTTATGTTTTACTATTTCTTCCCTCTGAATCTCATTCACACCTCGAGGAAATGGATCTATTATTAAATGGATACAAATACGTTATGGGAGATAAAATACATAACGTTATAAATGTTCAGGAAACAAATGATGATTATGTTTACTGGGATATATATATATTTTTTTAGTATAGTCTTGCAAGATTATTCATTATTGCGAATATTCTCTTTACATGGAGTTACGATGATCATGTAAAGTAAATGAGGCTATAAATATTAGAATAACATATGATATGATATACACCTATAACTTATATAAGTTTTGGCATCGATTTTTCTGCGAGGTCAGTCTTTCTCGAAGTTTGTCTTTCATCGTCACCATTAGTTATCCTCTAATTTAACAACGGCAGCATTTCCTCCCCCAATCGCACTCTCTCTCCTTAAATAGAGTTCGCGTACCCTTGATATGACCAAGCATTAAGGAAATGGGTAAACAGCAGCACCAGGTATAATAGAAGTAATTTTAAGATGCTGGTTGTTCTTACGACAGATCTGTCTTTAGATCATCAGTCAGATATTTTTCAAATCACAAAAGGAAATTATTTCTTTGTAATTTATTCAAAGAAAATTATCATTGTACTACGATGTATCACCCGATAAACAAAATTAACTGTTATGACCAAATGTCAGAAAATAGAAACGATGTATAAGTCATAAATGTTAGAAAACATGTGAAGATAATATAAAGAATAAGTGGGAAAGAAAGAAATATCTCTCCTAGGAATATGGACTATCGTATTCAAATGGTCTTGCTCCATATTTCATGGAGAGAAAGATCAAAGTGACATCGCCGTGGGTGGAAAAGTTGGTGGTCCTTCTCCAAAATCTATAGGAATCCATAATGACGTGTCTCATTAATGAAGTGCCAGGGAGGATTTCAACTGTCAACATAACGTAAGATTATTCAACGTTTATCATGACGAGTGGTTTTTCCGCTATTTTGTTATGTAATTAAACCTTTTACTATATATATATATATATATATATATATATATATATATATATATATATATATATATATATATATACTGTATATATATACACACATATATATATATATATATATATATATATATATATATATATATATGTATATATATACATATATATATATATATATATATAAATATATATATATATATATATATATATATATATATATATATATATATATATACATATACATGTATATACAGTATGAGTGTTTGCGTTTGTGAATATTGTGTGTTTGTGCGTGAGTGTATGCTCTCTCTCTCTCTCTCTCTCTCTCTCTCTCTCTCTCTCTCTCTCTCTCTCTCTCTCTCTCTCTCTCTCTCTCTCTCTCTTATATATATATATATATATATATATATATATATATATATATATATATATATATATATATATATATATATATATATACTGTACATATATCTATATTTGAGATAGTCTTAACGTGTGGTATTTTGGTTTTTGACTAACTAAAGAGCTGTTTTTGCTCAGCTCTGTTTGATGTATGACCAATTTATTTTACTTTTTATATTTCTTACTGTATCACCTTTCTCCTCTTTCTTCTTCAACCTCCCAAAAAATATTACTTTTTATTTTTATAAATCTTGCTTTATCATTCTCCTAATTCCTGTCTATCATTTTCCTTCTATCTTTCCTTTTCCTCTCTCTATTTTTTCTCCTTTTTTTGTCTTCTTATTACTTCTAAGGATCAATCTCCTGCTCTCCATTTCTCGTCGTAAATGACCTTTTCCCTTTTCTTCTCAACCCCCCCCCCCCCCCTCTCCCTTCTGGCTTTTATCCCCTGCTTCCTCTCCCGCTCCTTTGTCGTTTTTCCTCCACCCACATAATCGGATGGGTTTGTTTGGCGGTAATGGGTTGGACTTTTTGTGCTCTGCTTCTCTTGGGAAATTCAAAAGACCCCTGAAAAGTCTCTGGCGGAGTCATAGGGATGTCCTAGACCCTATTCAGTGACCTTTACTTAGGATGTGAGAATTTACCCACATTTTTATTTCACTTTTTCTTCTAGCGGAAGAATGTAGTTTCAAGTACTTTTTTTTTCGATTTCACAACAAAGCTAGTTTTGGCTATATGAATAACAATAGCAGGATTCATTTTTCATATTCATAAGTTTTTATTTTATTAGGAGGCTTTAGAGTTGGAGTAAAAAAATAAGTCAATGCTTACCATGCTGATGTTATGGACATGCAAATGAAATTGTTTCTCTGTACCTCGGATTTTCGTACTTATTAGAGAACTCATTGCCAAATACCTCAATTTATTATATGTACCTGTACGGTCAGCATGAAATGTGTGTAATATTACACTTAGTTATACACACGAAATAACCTGTGGTTCTTACCAGATTTTAGGAAGAATATACACCCGCGAACCATAAATCGAATGTAATTTTAATGTTCGTCTTATTTTTTCTCGATCATTGAAAAAATAGACCTGTTGACACTATTATTTCCTAATTATTTAGAATACTACCACTAGAGAGTTATGGCGTCTTTTGACTGGCAAGACAGTACTACATTGGATCCTTCTCTCTGGTTACGGTTCATTTTCCCTTTGCCTACACATACACCGAATAGTCTTACCTATTCTTTACATATTTTCCTCTGTCCTCATACACCCGACAACTCTGAGATTACCTAACAATTCTTCTTCACCCAAGGGGTTACTGCACTATAATTGTTCAGTGGCCACTCTCCTCTTGCTAAGGGTAGAAGAGAGACTCTAGCTATGGTAAGCAGCTCTTCTAGGAGGACACTCCAAAATCAAACCATTGTTCTCTAGTCTTTGGTAGTGTCATAGCTTCTGTTTTGTTAAAGTTTATATAGTTTATATATTCGATGTTTATTTTGAGGTTGTTACTCTTCCTAAAATATTTTATTTTTCCTTTTTTCCCTTTCTCGCTCGGCTATTTTCCCTGTTGGAGCCCCTGGGCTTATAGCCTTGTGCTTTTCCAACTATGGTTGTAGCTTAGCAAGTAATAATAATAATAATAATTATAATAATAAGGAAGAAAATGCTCTTCAGTTTATTTCAAATTTTATACCTAATGCTTTAGAATTACAGTGAATAATAACTATCGTTAGACTATCATGATTTTTTTTTTATAAGAAAACGCTGATGAGAGACGGTTATGTACTTTTTTAGTCTACTTTTTTGCTTTGATGCTATAAAAAACGCTTGTGTGTATAAAATTAACCTTCGTAAAAGATTAATCTCACAGTTATTGTATCATATCTTAATAAATCCTTAAATAATCCATGTTGACTTCATGACACGATAGACTAAAACACAGGATACGAAAGAAAAGACGAAATGAAAAAGTTCTTCTTAGGGTATAGGTTATCTTGCACATCATCTCCCATAAGGGAAGGTGCAGCGAATTCCTTCCACACTCAAAGTGCCGTCGGATGCTTTCAATGTCACTCAACTAGAATTGGTTGGTTGGAATTGAGTTCCATATTCGCACCATCACCCTGCGAATCTTATAAGACTTGTCCCCTCAAAAAAAAAAAAAAAATTTAAAGGAAGAAGAAAATTGTTTTAACTAAAGGATACAAGAAATGTATTATTATTTTACATTTTAATTACACCTACTATACTAGGCGCATAGTAGGAGTAAAAAGAAATATGTCTAGGTCAAATAGTGCTCCATAACAAGAGGTCTCGTTTTCATTTTCGTATTTTATCTGTAGAATTTTTTTGCATTGAATGACTAATTTCACATTAGGAAAAAGATTGAAATCTGATGCTTACATTATTCTTATTATGGCATTATATACACGAACTGCGTTAATAATAAAAAAAGATAATTCAATCATATCCACGAAGGAGACAAAATTAAGGACAGATCTGAATGGGGTAAAATAAGAACTTTAGGTAATAAAAAATTAGAAACGATCACTTAAAAGCCGACTTATAAATTTGGGTCTTATACTCTCTAAGAAGAGCTTAATGCCAGGGTAAGACAGTGTGGCTAACACTTAATAGGTCAAATTCACAGATATCCCAGTTACACAAAATTATTAGGAATTAAAACAACCAGAGAAATTATAAATTCAGAGTGAGTTTGATCAACAGAAAAGAGTTTCAACGTGAATATAATACATGAGGGATAAATCATCTGCGGAAGCCTGAGAGGACAATCATCAATAGAAGGAAAGAGTAAGAGAGAAATAAGCAAAGATATATTGTCTGAATTCGGAAATATGCAGTATGCTTGCACAGGGCAAGAGTGAAATTGCCCTGCTGAAGGAACTATATTCGGATTTTTTTTTTTCATTTGAATAGAAAACGAATTTATGATCATGGATCATGACGATTAAAACCACATATATTTTAAATTCTAATTTTTCTACTTACTAATTATTTTATTCATCATACTTTAGGTGATTGATAGTCTTTGGAATAATCATTGATGGTTAATCCTGACTGCTTATACCAGTGAAATTTTAACTCCTTGTATGTTATTTTTCATTAATGGAAAGTGGCTCCACGTTCCCTTTCACGGAACACGCATAAAATTCCTTTTCAGGAGACCTTGCCCTTGTACCTTAGTGATATGAAAAGTGACTGCATATGATAACTCAAAGTTCAAATGAGATATAATCAGATAATAGTGTGATAGAAAGGAAAGTTGCCTCAATATCTTGCTTTATGGAAGCCATACTTGTGATCCAAAAGAAAAGAGTTCTTTAATAAATGAGAAAGTAGCACTGTTTCCAATGATTTTGAGATCACAAAACTGAAATGATAGACAGTAGATGTAAAGATACAAGTCATCCTTCCTAAGTTTTAGGTTAAACAATGGAAGTTTTATAGAGGAAGGATTAGTATAGAACCAAGTCCCTTTCACCCAAAAAGTTGCAGAACCTGGGAACAGTTCAAATACAAAATATGAAATAATTCTGTAGAATCATGAGATAGACCAGATGTCATGCCATTCTTTAATAATGCGAGAAGCTTGTTGATAGTATCAATAAAGAACATTTAGTATCAATAAAGAACATCAAGAAAAGTGTTGGATTAGGGAGAGAAATAAGGAAGCTTTGAATCATAGGAAATTGTGATAAGAAATTAGAAATTATATATCCATCACAATCTATCTTAATTTCGTGTAGAACAACTTTGTATATACTCTAAATGTCTGGAACCCTTGTTTTTTTGTATTACTCATCTTCTTATTCAGTTCAACTTCCCTATTCATCTTGTAAACATATATATGATTTTAACTTCTATCATACAATTACACCTCTAGTGATCTTCCTTTATCATTCACTAAAACTTTGATGATCTCATCCCATCTCTTACTGTTTCTATCACACACCATCCAAACCCGCTTCTTGTCCTTCTGTACCTACAAACACTCTTTGCTGTCCTTATCATTGCATTATGGATATCACCAACTCCAGACTACTTCTTCCTTCACCATGTCTTGAACCCTAAACCACAGCTCCTTCATTTCCTCGTTATACGCAATGCTTACTTTGTTTTTCTATTTAAAAGTAAGATTTTAGCAGTATTTTCACACCTTAATCCAATTTGTACTCAAACATTTACTTCAATCTTGTAATTATCAGAAAAGTCTCAAACCATTCTCCCTATGACTGATACAGCTACCATCAATAATATATATATATATATATATATATATATATATATATATATATATATATATATATATATATATATATATATATATATATAATATATATATATATATATATATATATATATATATATATTTATATATATATATATATATATATATATATATATATGTGTGTGTGTATATTATATATACATTTGTATATATATGTATATATATATATTTGTATATATGTACATATACACATATATATATATTTATATGATATATATATATATATATATATATATATATATATATATATATATATATATATATATATATACATATATATATATATATATATATATATATGTATATATATATATATATATATATATATATATATATATATATATATATATATATATACAGTATATATAGATGAATATGTATATATACATATATATATGTATATATATATATATATATATATATATATATATATATATATATATATCATATAAACGTATATGAATAGGCTCATTTGGCTATTTTAGAGACTTAAAATTTTCTCAGGGTATAGTGATTCCACATGAACAAGGAAGTTTGAGGACAAACTACCACCCACCAGTCCACCCAGGTGTGAATGGGTACCAGAATTGGGTCATTAAAGAATCTTGTTTATTACTCATAAGAACTTGTTGAGATGATAGAAGTTTAATTTTGGCACAACAACCCTCCAAGAGGAAAAAGGTGTATAGTCAAAATTTTATATTTCAAATTCCATTGTAGTCATAAGGCTTCACCAGCTTTTAATTTTATTATATTTAGAAGCAACCAAAACAGATGTGTAAAGGATTGCACATAATATTTTGTCGGAAAGTAAACCACTCAGTCTTCTGATTTGTAGGTAACAAGTTAGTCTAGAGACCAGTTTGTGAATTATGGCACGCGAGAATGAAATGGTTGAGGGGAAATGCGATGATTTAAGCAAGCTATAAAAAAGGGAGTTGGGGGAATTAGCATCAATATTTATTTGAGTGACCGCTAGAAGCAATTTTTTTTGTCGGCATTTCAAATACCACAGGAATATTTTTAAATGAAAATCTCGGCTATGGTGTTGTTGATGCATTAAACTTCTTTTTGTTTCAGGATCGTTTTTAAGTCTTAATAATTCTATTGGAATTAATAGTTAAGTCAATAACTATATAAATCCTATACTAAATGGTCATAGTTATTTGTAGGTATTTTGTGTTGTGAATTATAAAGTAATTCTCAATAATTTATTACCAAGAATATTACTATAGTGTTATTTTTCAATGAAAAAAAAAACGGCATTTTCAAATTATTAAGAATATTTATATATATAAAAGAAAACCCTTCAACCTGCAAATGTAAGTTTATATTGCTCGAGTGTGGACATTGCATTGTACTACTGCCATCACAATAACAAATAACATTGCCGTCATAGTAATAACAAATAAAGGAAAACTTTTTATTCTTAGGTTAGCAAATGCTGTTGTAACCGAAATACTTCGCTATAAGATACATGTTTTAAGCTTAATTAAAAATAATACAAATAAAAGATGGTCCAACACGGAAGGGGAAAGTGCTTGTTGACTGCCCTTTCCTTGTGCTTAATTGACATAGGGGAACAACTTCATACATATGCAAAGCCATTATTCTCGTAGAGCATTTATTCGTTAGCTCACTAAAGAATTTTTTTTTATCTCGTACCCGGTCTTAACAAGCAGTAGTGGTCATGTTTAGATTTGACCGTATGGAATTATGTGAAAAACATTGTAAGTTTTGTTATTAAATGTTCATTTTGATGGCTATAAACTGTCTGAGATCTATCTTATTTTGTGTATCGGAGAGGGGATGACAGCAAAGGGTGGGGGGGGGGGGGGTGTATATTGGAGGTTTGTTGGAAAGAGGGGGAGGGGATTCTACAGAAGTTCCTGCTCAGCCGTTTCAGCTTGACAAGAATCATTCTAGTTTGTTTAGATTGATTCTCAAGTGGAATTTTATTTGAATTTTTGTAAAGGACAGTGAGAACCAGTTTGATAGTGTAAGATGGATACATTTCGCTCAATTGATAAAACACACACACACATCCTCATTTTAAAGAATTCTATAGCATCTGAAGTACTCCTCTAACTTGTATATAGGCATGTATGTACTGGCTGAAGAAGCAAAATCGTTTGAAATTTCTTTTCGCAGTGGATTTAGTAGGTTATAAGAAACTCATACTCTCAACTTTGTTGCTCTAAATTGTGTACTTTGTTTCTTTAGCCCTCTATTACCTCTAAGGGATTGCTGTTTTATGACCTCCACTTAAAAAGATGTGTTAGTCGTTAGCAACAACTAGCTTGATTCAGAATGGCTTAAAAACGTTGATATTCAGTGTTAAAGAATGACCCTTTGTTCTTACATTGCAGTACTTAGGTATTCATTGCAGGGTCTTATTTCTTGTCCGTTTCATGCTTATTGCAGTTCTCAATTGCTCCGGAGATACAATTATGTTGATTTATTACATTAATTAACAACTTCTCTTCCCCCCACCCCTTCAGTGGTTGGTACCTACTTGGGCACACAGGACCCCATCATCTCTCTCTCTCTCTCTCCTTATATGTTTATATGTTTATATGAGCGTGCGTGTGTCCATACACGTGTTTGTGTATTCAAATGATATACAGTAAATGTTAGAGAAGAATACGTACATGGAAATATGCAATACTCAAAAACCTTCGGAAACAGAATTCTTCAGCAATGCCCACCAATCGGCATCACAGTTTGCACGTTATTCCAACACATTGTATGTACACAAACCATTAAGATTTATAGATACTAAAAAAAATTTAATCTGTATATCAAAAATGAAAACCAAGCATTATGAACTCTTAGATAATACCGAAAACCAAAATTCACTGGGATTCTATCCACAATACGTAACCCTGTGAGATTTTTCCAACTTCAGAGACAGTTCAGGATAACAAACTTCGCCGATTTCTCTTATATGAATTGCATGTTCTTAGCACTTTTTTTTTTTCAAGCCAAAATTTCCAAAGACCATTATGCTCTCGCTAGTTGAAAGAAAAATCTTCTAATATTGCGTTAGAAGGGAAAAATATCTCGTAAACAAAATTATTTTAATTATTAGTAAAGAAGTGAAATTTATACATTTATATCAATGCAATAAATGTATACTTGTTAGTAATGTTTTCCCCTAAGGGATAATGTACAGTTGATATCATTTCTTATGCCTACTTTAACTTTCCGGAAAACAGTTGACTGATGAGAGAGA
>NC_090764.1:24725395-24732895 GCF_036898095.1 Palaemon carinicauda
GTCATAAATTTCTACACCTACGCGTATGATATATTTCAAATGTTTTAGTTTATTGTTATATTCACAGAGAGAGAGAGAGAGAGAGAGAGAGAGAGAGAGAGAGGAGAGAGAGAGAGAGAGAGAGAGAGAGAGAGAGAGAGAGAGAGAGACTGTACAAAACCAAAGAAACGCTTGAATAAAAATCATAAGGTAAATACACGAAAAGTTTCTTTTGTACATCATGATAAATTTCAAAATTACCGGTATTTAAGACAAATCAAAATTCGTTATAAAATCACAAGGTGTTCAAATTCGAATATACTTTAGGATATTAAGATTCGACTTAAGACAATATATATTATTCACCGATCTATTAATAAAAAAAAAATCAAATGTAAGATTGGCTAGAGACAGTGTGGCTAAGGTTGGTAACTGAGTTTAAGGACCGAGAAAGAGTAAAAAAAAAAAATAAGAAGCAATGTTTTCCTAAGGACCTATTTTTAAACATACAGGATGCAACAAAGATTCTAAAGTCTTCGTTAAGCGTCATTCTGATGCAATGGTTCTCCATCTGATGCTTCAGTTCGTAAAACGGATGAGTGGATGAGCAAATTTTTCTTTAACTTTTTCTTCTCTTGTAAATGGCTGACTTGAATCTCGGGGGATTAAAGGAAGAAATATAAAACTAGGAAGGATGAGACTATAGAGATAAAAATATATACTTCAATGTGAAGGCAGACTACAAGAAATCTCGAAGGATGTTCTGCCAACTTTTGGAAAATTTTCTTCCAGGTGTTCTTTTTCATGTAAATGGGATGCAACAAACGAAAGTTTGGCTACTTATATATATATATATATATATATATATATATATATATATATATATATATATGAATATATATATACAGTATATATATATATATATGAATATATATATATACAGCATATATATATATATATATATATATATATATATATATATATAAATATATATATATACTGAGAAATACTAGTAGAGGTCTGATGGAATTAACTCTAGTTGCATTGATATTGGCATAACGTCAATAGGGTTACTATTCTTGATTTTTACCATCATCATAGCAATTCATCATAATCTTGACAAGACGTAAAACTATAAATGCATCCCTAATAATCAATGGTATCCCTAATTTGCTTGATCTAATTATCAGATGTATTTTACCGATGAATTAATCACCTTAATTGTGTCCCTGCAATATGTCTGCTTTCGATGCATCATTAGCAATTGAGTCCAGCACAGAATCTGAGTGAGCACAAACATTAATCAATCAGTATCTCATTGTGCTTCAGTATGTCCCGTCTGATTAATGAAGACCGGTTCGGAATATTAATTACTTTCCATCTCAGGCGTCACCTTCGAAGATGCAAAAGTTGCCTGTTGTCCTTGCACTGTATACTGTTGAATGTTATCTTTCTTGAGCCGATAAGGTTTTCATAGACTTCGGCGTTTTTGAAAAAAGACCATTCATTGATTTACTACTAATCTAAATGTCCTAGAAGCTCTTGAATCCGTCCATGAATTTTATTACTTTCGCCAACGAAGTTGCGAGGAAGTTATGTTTTGCCTCCTGTTTGTCTCTTTGATTGTTTATAAACAACTTCCTGGGCACAATTTTACTCGGTGTGAAACTTTCAGGGATTAATTGTTATGTTGAAACGTGAACGCTGCAGTGGGGGAGGTCTGCACTCTCAAA
Source organism: Palaemon carinicauda (assembly GCF_036898095.1). Classification (NCBI taxonomy): domain Eukaryota; kingdom Metazoa; phylum Arthropoda; class Malacostraca; order Decapoda; family Palaemonidae; genus Palaemon; species Palaemon carinicauda. The sequence continues at coordinate 24,727,108 of NC_090764.1, forward strand.
GTGGCTTTTCTAGTTATATTTGTATTAATATCCAACGTTGACTGTGAATACATTTAAAGTATTAAAACCATTAGTGCTCACCTCCCTACCCACTTACACCTCACAAAAATAACACATACTGCAGTCACTCACTAGGAAAAAAGAGCATTCAGGTAAACATTCACACACACACACACACACATATATATATATATATATATATATATATATATATGTATATGTACATATACATATATATTGTATATACATACGTATATATATATATATATATATATATATATATATATATATATATATATATATAAATGGATCGATGAGCTAAGAATATTTACGGGTATAGAATGGCATCGAAAGACCATAAACAGACGGGAGTGGAAGACATATATATATATATATATATATATATATATATATATATATATATATATATATATATATATATATTATAACATACTATATAAATATTTTCGCAAATTAGTTGTCTAATTACAAAACAACAAATCTACTGCCTTAGTGTCCTGAGCCACAGTGGTTGTCGTCACACAAAATTTGAACCTGTGACTTCTGGCTTGATCGGCGAGAGCACTATCATTAACATACTGTATCTATCATTCGTAAATATTTGCTTTACTACTTACATTATGATGAAAAACTATATATTCTTGTCATTTACGATTGGATTGGATTTATGAATCTGGGCTATATAGCTCAGCATTGGAACGTATGGAACTGTACTTCTATATCTTATTAAATAGAAACTTAATATGAAATGCCACATTTGCATGAAATATTCTATGCGAAAACAAAATATGTAAATTAAAAGGTAAACTGAACTCTAAAACAATCTAAAAATATAATAAAATGTAAAAGCTCAGAAATGAAAGCCTGGAACAACTAACCAACTACTGCAATGAGAGAGTAATGGGTCATTCCTTCACACTCTGGCTGAGCATTTCTCTTTATCACTGGGTGTTTTTAACGCCTTCCACTTATCGTTAAAGATAAGTCATAAAGAGGCAATACCACTGAAGGCCGGAGAAATGAAGTGGGTCATTCAACGAATCATGGCAGAGCTTAGGGTTTTAGCACGTCCTCCTAAATCCATTGTTGCACTAATATCAAGATTGATCATCTGCTCTTCACCAGATATACCTCGGGCTGTAAACATCACGGATATTGCTCCTGGGTGCTTATGAAACTATGAAAATGAATCGGCGTAAGAGGGAGACGAACCTAATCATATATTCTGTAGGAAAGCTTTTCTGATAGAAATAGCCGTAGAACCGTGTTATTAATTTCTACAATCTTTTTAAAAATCATTGTTATTTGAAAATCCGCGACCAAACTATCTTAAAGATCTTATAAATTCATAAATTTAACTTCTCTAACTACGTAGTTTTTTTTTTTATTATGGATAATACCAGTAGTTTTGCCCAGTCATTTTGCAGAATTAATCGCCTCTGACTGGTATATTTCCCTAATTACTTGAAATGCTTCTCTTCACTTCAGTGTTTCATCTCTTGTTTCCTTCCTTCAACATAATCTAATTCAAACTCTCCAATAGAGTTAGGTCCGAGTGCTTACTTCTCTCAGGATCATTCTCCTTTTTATAAATTTTTGGAATTCTCTCCCAGATAACTTTTCCATGGCTTGTGATTTTTCGCTTCTAAAGAGACCCTACAGTGCCTTTCCTTCCTCTTGTCAACATTAAGCCTTGACTAAATAATAAAAGGGCTTTACGGCTGACATCCAATTGGACTGATAATAACGACACATACATGTCTGACCTTTCTGAAATTATATCCCTAAGAAATCTTTGACCATGATCACAAAAATTGACATCAACAATCTTAACAAAGAGAACATTTTAATGAAATAATTTGAATTTAGTAGAAAACAATATATTGCATCAAAATCCTCTAGAGGCTAATGAACTTACCTGTATTAAAAATGAACGCGCTTCCAGGTGACCTCAATTCGCTTATTTACAATTCTGAAAAAATAGAGCACATTTAGTGCCGTTTATAAATCAGTTCTGAAAAACAAAACAATTATAGTCGTTTTTGTGCATCTCAGAAAAATAAAACAAAGAAGTTCAACTAATGAATTTAGTACATATTTAATAGCAACCCCTGACATATTTAGCAAATTCAGCAAGTAATATCGGTACTTGAATAATTACATGACTCAATTTTGGTGCTTAATGATTCCAATTTGTTACCATTGACTTTAGAAAAAAAGAGTGAGAAATATATACAAGTGAACATCGATCTTCGCAAAACGAACATTTTGCATCACCTATACAGGCAGTTTTCCCAGCAATGAAAATGCGATTAAAACACTGACTATCTTTTCAAGGCTTTCCTCAAACTGCCAATCTAAATTACGAGCTGTTTCGTGCTTGACAGTTAACATGGATACAGGGAAGCATACAGTAAAAGTCAAGGTGTCTGGTTTCCGTTCCAGTTTTATCAGAATAGATGCTCACCAGAACGTCAGCCGGGATAGCCCAACTCCCACTGTGGTGCCCAACCACAGTAGTGATCTCCCTAATAAATCACTTAAACACAAAGTCCCGGGTTGGGATCGATCTCCTGCTATGCAAAAGGCTAGGCGAACACGTAGCACCGTACTGTAGCTAGTCTAAAAAAAAGAAAAAGAAAAAAAAAAACGATTAAATGAGGGACCGTTACCTAACAGAAGAGAAGATTATTCCTACAGAAGGATTAATAATTTCTTATGACAAATGAGAAAATATGAGGGCGTAACAAGAGTAACTTTATGAGAAGGAAAAGTTGGTACATAAAGCTGAAGTAAGCCACTGTATGAGTTAACTGTGGTGATGGATACGGAATCCCTGAAGGTTTATAAAATTCCCTTGAACTTCATATTCTGGTTTTTAACAATACACCATCTGCTGAAGAAGAAGACATAATAAACTAATCGTATTTCACAAAAAAAAAAAAAAAAAAAAAAAAAACGACATATTCCTTGACCTGGCAAGGTGAAGGTATACAGCTTATGCAAAGATTATAACAGCTACATTATTTTGCCTTCCATTTACAACTAACTTCTTAACTGCCGGTGCTGTAATGTTCCAATCCCTTTCCCATAGACCATAACCCTGATGGAAAAGGCTTCTTCACCACGAACAATTATTCTTCAATGTCATAATTATTGGAAAATTATTTAAAACGCACGAAATCTTAGGTTAGGTCGATGCACAGAAGGAATACGGAAGACCCAAATAGTGATCATCTCACCTTGTCTTGGCTGAAGATAGAAAATCTTACAGAAGAGGCCTCATTACTCAAAAACTTCTGAAAAGCTGAGAAAGAAGAAATGCTAGTGAAGGTCCGTTTCTATAATGAGAGAGGCCTTTGAAGCTGATTACAAGTACAGTTGTTACATTTGTATTTTGTAGTGGTCGTTGGTCATCTGACAGCCATCGAGGATTAAATGAGCTGCAGAAGTAGCATAGTCCTACAAATCTAAGAATATTAAAACAACTTGAAACTTAAAAATAAATAATGAGAAAAGTGAAAAGAAAAATTAATCAAATGCATTTAATTTTCCAATTAGAATTTAGACCAAGTGAAAGAATAAATAGAGTGCACAAACACATAAATAGTAACTTGGTAAATTCTCTTCAGATTTTTCCCCGAGGCTTTCAAAATTTCGAAACTTGCGAGACAGGAGAATTCAATGCCTTATTATGACTGGTATGTTTGTCGCGTAGTTAGCATAATTTAACAAGTTTCTAACGATGTTTCTCCTGAAACGCTATCTATTTTAAGTATCAGAATGTTTGTTTTCCTAGGAGATAATCCATCGAGTTTTTTTTTTTCATTTTTCTCTTCCACTTTTATTCGTTCCGGTTTGGTTGAAATGTGTACACTTCGTTGCCAATAACACGACTTTCGAAAAATAGAACAATTAAAACAAATGGGATAGCAGTTTATACGTTTGTAGTGAGCTGGAGTCACTTCCACTCATAAACGCAAACTTAACAAAATCAACCTTTTAGGCTAAGCGCTTTTGTGTCTACGGCATGAAGAAAGACTTGGGGAAAAAAAAAATAAATAGAAAAAAAAAATAAACCAATGGCTGCAAATACTTTTTCTCGGCATCAAAGATCTACCGGAAGAGGTTTAATGCACCAAGCTATATTTTTTCCTGGTCAATTTCCTTTGCCGAGGTCTCGGCCGCTCTCTAAAGAACATTCTTTTCTTCAACAGCTTCATTTGCGCAACCACTGCCAGCTCTCTCTCTCTCTCTCTCTCTCTCTCTCTCTCTCTCTCTCTCTCTCTCTCTCTCTCTCTCTCCCCTTTCCCTTTAGCAACTCCATTTCTGAAAACTTCTCGAAATCAAATTTACACTTCGTTATAACAAAAACAATTCTAAAATCTAAATGGCAGCAATCGTTAACAAAGGCGTCTCACTAACTGTTATGAAAAAGCCTAAAGCAAAAACAATTAAAATAGAATTGCATAATGTTTCATGCTCATTAGTTGCGCTTTAAAACTGGCTTTCTCCCGTTAATTTCTTAATTAAGGATTGCAACGTGTTCTCAAAACCAAAGGTTATTATTATCATTATAATTATCATTATTTTTATTATCATTATTAATATTATTAATTGCTAAGCTACAACCCTAGTTGGAAAAGCAAGATTCTATAAGACCAGGGAAAATAGCACAGTAAGGAAAGGAAACAAGGAAAAATTAAATATTTTAAAAACAGTAACAACATTAAAATAAATATTTCCTAAATAAACTATAAATACTTTAACAAAACAAGGGGAAGAGAAATTAGGAAGAATAGTGTGCTCAAGAGTACCCTCAAGCAAGAGAACTCTAACCCAAGACAGTGGAAGACCATGGTACAGAGGCTATGGCACTACCCAAGACTAGAGAACAATTAGTTTGATTTGGGATTGTCCTTCTCCTAGAAGAGCTGCTTACCATTGCTAAAGAGTCTTTTCAACCCTTACCAAGGGGAAAGTAGCCACTGAACAATTGCAGTGCAGTAATTAACCCCTTGGGTGAAGAAGAATTGTTTGGTAATCTCAGTGTTGTCAGGTGTATGAAGATAGAGGAGAATCTGAAAAGAATAAGCCAGACTATTCGCTGTACGTGTAGGCAAAGGGAAAGAACCGTAACCAGAGAGAAGGATCCAATGTAATAATGTCTGGCCAGTCAAAGGACCCCATAACTCTCTAGCTGTAGTATCTAAACGGGTGGCTGGTGCCCTGGCCAACCTATTACCTCTCAAAGTATATACAGCATATCCAATAGTACTAGGTACCTTATCTAAAAAAAAAAAATGTTACACGTTCATCATCATCCTCATCTCCTACGCATATTGACGCAAAGGGCTTCGGTTAGATTTCGTGAGTCGTCTCTATTTTGAGCTTTTAATTCAATACTTCCCCATTTATCATCTCCGACTTCGCGCTTCATAGTCCTCAGGTATGTGGGCCTGGGTCTTCCAACTCATATAGTGCATTGTGGAGCCCAGCTGAACGTTTGGTTACACGATCAATAATTACAAAAACATCTTGCGTCGTATGATATATCATTTGGCAGCATTAATTATGAAAGTTCACAACAAATATTTGTTAACGGTTATATATTTACAGATAAGTAAATTATCACAAATCATTTGTCTGTCCTTAACTGATACATATTGGTGGCAGTAGACGTATTATGGCAAATGGAATTATCACATTACAAAAACTAAGAAAAATTGATTACAAAAAGGATGTATATATATATATATATATATAT
>NC_090764.1:24735395-24752895 GCF_036898095.1 Palaemon carinicauda
AAACGACAGGCATTATTGTGTCTTTGCTTACCATGATGATTCTTCTAGTTCAGTTGAGAAGAGGAAAATTCAAAACAAAGTTTTGAGTAATTTAGGGTTACGGTAACTACAGGCCTTTCATCTTTCATCTATTCCTAGTAGCATAGAAGTAAGTTATTTTCTTTCACTAACAAAGAAACCTTCATAAAAGCGAAAAAAAAATAAAAATAAAAATAATGTAGTGGAGAAACTGCAAAGAACTAAAGATGTTTTTTTAGCTCTCTCTCTCTCTCTCTCTCTCTCTCTCTCTCTCTCTCTCTCTCTCTCTCTCTCTCTCTCTCTCTCTCGTTTCATTTCCGTTCATCTGGTAAACGTTTCTGTCTAATAAAACCGACTTAATCGTTTTCTTTTGGATAGAGTTGATTCCATTTTCCAAATTAAATCATGTCTAAGCTCATTAATTCGATTCTTCAAGCTGTCCCGTTGGCCCTAATGAAAAATGGTCCGAAGAAAAGGGAAGATAATCCATCCCAGACTTCAAAGGCTGCAAAGCTACAGGGGGTTAGCCATCAGTCATTCCTACCTACTATAGGGGTCCGAAGCACCAAGAGACTAAAATCAATGGTCACTATCATGAAGAACAGCTTTCCCTAAACATAAACGTGACCAGTTTAAGGCTTGGCCAAATTTTAGAATTGTGGTCACAATCATGTAGAACAGCTTTCCCCAAATATAAACGAGATCAGATTAACGCCTGGCCAAGTTTTAGAATTAAGGTCACAGCCATGAAGACCACCTTTCCCCAAACATAAACGTGATCAGATTAAGACTTGGCCAAGTTTTAGAATTATGGTCACAATCACGAAGAACAGTTTTTCCCAAACATAAACGTGATCAGATTAAGGATTGGCCAAGTTTTAGAATTATGGTCACAATCATGAAGAACAGCTTTCTGCAAACATAAAAGTGATCAGATTAAGGATTGACCAAGTTTTAGAATTATGGTCACAATCATGAAGAACAGCTTTCTGCAAACATAAACGTGATCAGATTAAGGATTGACCAAGTTTTAGAATTATGGTCACATGAACAACTTTTCCCAAACAAAAACGTGATCAGTTTAAGGATTGGCCAAGTTTTAGAATTATGGTCACTATCATGAAGAATAGTTTTTCCAACACATAAACGTGATCAGATTAAAGCTTGGGGAAGGAATTGTTTAAGACAAAAATCATAAAACTAAAAAAGATGAAGAAAAAATTACACTCCAGAAACCCAAGGGACTATTCAACAACTCCAATCAATGAGCAAATCGTGCCTTATGTAATGAATGCTGCATTCACATCAAACCATACTTGATATCTTTTTCTTAATTTCACAGATATGTTGATTTTGAGATGTAAAGACAATGGGTTGACTTCAGTTGAACTCATTACTGTAATATCAGATTTTCCGATATAAGGACCAATTGAAAAAAAACTCTACCAAATACGAATGAGCTCAATTTAAGACTCTTATTTAGTATTAAATATATTTCTTTTTAGGGGGAAGATACTAACATGAATAACCTTGTAACTCGCTGGCATCGAACAAAAATAAACGCAAACCAATACACACACACATTCACACACACGCACTCACACACACACACACACAAGTAACTCTCATATTATCTAAATTTTTTAACGTCTTTTGGTAAAAAGTTTAATAAGTGTGCTGAAGCTAATCATCTGTTCACTAGTTTGCAATTTAGCTTTCGAAAAGGCCTTGGAGCATGTGAAGCTCTTTTCAAATGTGTGGGCATGTGTGTTTGTATGTATATAAATATATGATTTACACACGAGGAAATATTATCCCTAATTGTGGGAAAAATGGTAATTAGTTTAAAAAATATATATACATAAGAGCAGATCGATATCTAAGCACAATGACACATAGAGAGAGAGAGAGAGAGAGAGAGAGAGAGAGAGAGAGAGAGAGAGAGAGAGAGAACACATTGAAAGTGTATAAAACCAAAGGCCTTTGGTAACAAAGCGGAATAAGTAAAGTTATATTCCATCTCAACTTGCAATTCGGAACCTTTTACGTTTTCGGGAAGAGAAAGTAAAAAAGTTCCTTTCTTCTTTATGCACTCAAGAATAAGACTTAAGAGTTACATCTGAAGTAAACGGCATGAAAAAAGAATCGAAAGCAGCGAACATCTTGAAGACTTTTAGATCGCAGCGGAATCTGTTCAAAGTTTGGTCAGAAATAGAGTAAAAGGAAACAACGCCTCCGAAAGGATTGCTCCCTCTCGCCAATTTGGTCCTGAAGGGAGAGCGAACTTCCTCCACCATCGTTCCCTTGGGAAATTCCTAAGGTGGCTAGGCTTCCAGGATGTCACCTACAGCGGATAAAACACACACTAACTACCACTTACGTCAGACTTTGTCTTGTCTTGTCTTGTCCGCGAATATTCCTCAAACGTGATGAACTGTTGGAAGTTGGCGGTTTTTTTTTATACTTTATTTTCTTAAATACTCTCCTACTTTTGGAACTCTGCTGACGTCTATGATTATTAAGAGGAGTTCTCTTGGAAATATTTGCACAGACACACACACAGACACACACACACACACGCACACACACACACACAAACATATATATATATATATATATATATATATATATATATATATATATTTATATATATATATATATATATATATATATATATATATACACACACATTCACTAACACATACACAGGTGTATATATACATGCCCTCTCTCTCTCTCTCTCTCTCTCTCTCTCTCTCTCTCTCTCTCTCTCTCTCTCTCTCTCTCTCTCTATATATATATATATATATATATATATATATATATATACTCACACACGTTATTTATATCATCAACGTCAGCCGTTACTAGTCCACTGCAGAACAAACGCCTTAGGGTACCCTGACACTTGCACGACTTTTGCCACAAATTTGTCGTGGCAAGTCGTGAAATTTTGTGGCACGAACTGGAAGATAAAAAAAAAAATTACCTCAGAATCACAGCTGACCTGTCCACATTGACACGAACTGGAACGACGAGTTCACGACGAGTTCACGCATAGTTTGCGCACTTCCCGCATCGTGCCGACGAGTTTACGAACGGTTCGCGCATAGTTCACGACCCGGTCACAAAATTTTGTCGTGACCAAAATTTTGAACATTTCAAAATTCTCGTCACGACATGCCACGATGTCACGACGGGTTTACAAACACTTCACCCCAGTTCACGACGAGTTCAAGCCAGTTCATGACTCGAGTCGTGACAATGAGTGCCACAAATTCGTGCAAGTGTCAGCCTGGCTTTAGAATGTACTTCCGCTTGAGTCTGTTTATGATCTTTTATTGACAGTCCACACCTGCAAACTTTCTTAGTTCGTCAATCCATCGTCTTCTATTCCTCCCCTTCTTTTAAAATCTCTAGGGACCCATTCTGTTATTCTTAATGTCCATCTGTCATTCTCATTATATGTCCTGCCAATGTCCAACCCCCTCCCCTTTTTTTTACCATGTTAAAATATCCACCACCTTACTTTGCTTTCTTATCCATGTTGCTCTTTTTCTCTGTCTCTTAGTGTTATTCCCATTATCATTCTCTCTCTCTCTCTCTCTCTCTCTCTCTCTCTCTCTCTCTATATATATATATATATATATATATATATAAAGTATATATATATACACTATATATATATAAATTATATATATATATATATATATATATATATATAAAGTATATATATATACACTATATATATAAATTATATATACATATATATATATATATATATATATATATATATATATATATATATAGTATAGAGCTTCTTAATCATTATACCGTAAGTGCATAGGACAATCAGTAAGTGTTTCTCCAGGAAATTAGACTGAAATGAAACGGATAAGTATAAGATGGATAGCTTTTGGTAAACAAAATGAGATTATTAAATGTAGAATGCCACTTTCTCTAAAAGGAAAGTATTTAATCAAATAGTCCTACGAGAATTTACTTATGCATAAGAAACCTGGAGACCAACTAAAGCCTTAGAAGATAAGCTAGTTGCGCTTCAGAGATATTGAAAGAATAGTGATGGGATTAACACTAACTAAGAGACAGAAAAGGAGCAACATGGATACGAGAGCAAACTGAAGTAGAGGATATTCTAACATGAAATGAACGTGGGTAGGACATATAAATTGGATGATAGATGAGAGATGAACAAAAACAATAACAAAATGGGTCCCGGGAGATTACAAACCGTGCAGTAGAAAGAAGAGAAGACGATGGATTGAAGAGCTAAGCAATATTGCGGGAATAGAACGGCATAGAAAGACTATATACAGATGGGCATGAAAGGATGTCTGAGGGATATATATATATATATATATATATATATATATATACATATATATATACATATATATATATATACGTATATGTACAGTATATATATATATTATATATATATATATATATATATATACATTATATTTATATATACATCACACACACACATATATACTGTATATATACATATAATGTATATATATATATATATATATATATATATATATATATATATATATATATATATATAATCTTCAACAATTCAAAATTATACATAAACAGACTTTATTTTCCTCATATTTCAAGTTATAACTTGTTAGCCTTCTCTCTCTCTCTCTCTCTCTCTCTCTCTCTCTCTCTCTCTCTCTCTCTCTCTCTCTCTCTCTCTTGTCTTCATTAACATAAAAATTCAAAGCATCTTTTATGAATAATTCTTTCTAGCCTTGCCATTTTTCACCAGACTGAACTATTATAAATTATCTGAACATACAGTCATAATTTCCTTTAACAACAAATTATATATTCCTCGAAAGTGGCAGTGGTAAATGCTAGAAGACATTAGTAATCCTTGTGGTTCCTTTGGGACACGAACGACTTTTTAATTGACGAGGAACCTCATTAGTTGAGAAATTTAAGAGCAATAGCAGCAATAGGTTTTGAATTAGAAAAATAGCTTTTTGAAAAAAGCAGAAAAAGGAATTCCAGTAACTGGTCCTGTGGTTTCCATAGTGTATAGATATCAAGGAAAAATATATGTTTTTATTTTGTGTTTAGAGATAATTCAACGTTTTCGCAAGTGCGGAGAACAGCCATCCGACGACAGCGGCTTGAATTAATAAATGAGAAGAGTTTGTTGTGTCCACGATATAAATGAAAAGTGCAGCATTAGTAAGTACCTTCGCCGTCCTGCTGTGTTGATGCATTATGCATCTGGGAGGATTTTCCTCCTAATGCTAACGATTTATACTTTACTGAGTAGATGGAAGATAAATGTGGCAGCTACAACTGTATCATTTATAATACAACACACAAAAAGGCCGTGGATTCTTGGAAATCCTTCGAGGATAATAATAAGAGTAAATGAACTTACAATTCATTCTGTTCAATGTACATTATGTTACCTACATTTATTCTTCTCTATATTAGCTTAATGTCCATTGCTTTATATCTCATCAGTCATGATATTTCAGTCTTCTATGTAATCAGTTTATAGTTACATAGTATACACTAATGGTAGCCATCACAATGATCACTATTGTAGTTTCATTTTGTTATTTCTTTTATTTCTATGGATGAGTTGATAGAATTACTATTTAAGGTGATTTAGCGATTGAAGTATTTTATATAAGTTGTATAGGAATAGACACACACCCATATATATATATATATATATATATATATATATATATATATATTATATATATATATATAAATATATACATACATATATATCATATATAAATATATACATACATATATATATATAGATATATATATATATATATATATATATATATATATATATATAAACACACACACACACACATATATATATATATATACATATATATATGTATATATATGTATATAAATTTAATAAAAATAAAGTATGCTAATTCGAGATATACAACCAAGGTACATACTACTCTAATTACCACGTATTTCATTCAATAAATTCTTAAATACATAAACATGAATTGAAAATAACTAACTGATATCGAAAAAGCAAACCCTCCTTAATCTTTCACAAAAGAACGAACGTTCCATTTTCATTCTAATCCTGAAATTTTAAGGAGGCAATGATTTTTTGAAGGTATAACAGCTAAGGAAAAATATTGAATGTTCCAGATACCTAACCCATATTAATATTATAGCCTGTTAAAACAAAGGTGTATAAACCTACTCTGAATTGTACAGAAAATAACAGTACAATAGAAACATTCAAGAATTTAGCTGGAATTTCTTGTATAACATTTTTTTTTGTCATTCTTTCCTGCTAGTCTTGAAAATCTCTCTCTCTCTCTCTCTCTCTCTCTCTCTCTCTCTCTCTCTCTCTCTCTCTCTCTCTCTCTCTCTCTCTCTCTCTCTCTTCCTGTGTGTGGGTGCGTGGGTTTGACTTTTCGCCAGTATTCCTTAATTATGTTAGTCCATCCCAAGATCTTGATTCTTTCGTTGCAAAATATGTGACTTACTACAACTTTTGGTTTGTCTCTACTTCTGTGACGCCCGCGTACATGTCATCTTATTTTTATTTTTTTGTTTTTTGTTTCACGCGCCTTTGAAGCCGAATAACTGGATTGGAATACGTGCAATATATGCAGAACTCATCAGCAGAACACACGGCAAACATGCAAAGGGAGGAATGGAACAGCGTTCTCAACATGACTGACAATGCCTCTCGACAACAATGGACCTTAACTGTACTCGAGGAAGGGCACTTGAGTTGGGTTATGAGAACCCCTATTAATTGGGCGAGTACGCTTAACATGAAACTCTGGAGGTCTGTCTGTTGACTGGGGCCCATCGTCCTGTTGTTCCAAACGTACTCTACGAAATGTTCTTTGTGACAATGGAATCAGTATTTTTGTTGCAAATATTCTTGGTGACAATGGAATCAGTATTTTTGTTCCAAAGGCAGATTAATTCGGACACTGAGAATTTCAACATCAGTTTGACAACAGAAATATAATATAAATCTCGAACATAGATAAAGTACAGGTATCAGAAATAACTGTATGCAACAGGATAAAAAATGTAATTAAGAAATTCAAAATTATTATATTCATTGTTGTTATGGATTCGTGTACAATTACCACAAAACTCTTACTTATAAACCAACGTTATGGTAGCCTATTTTAATGACGTGCAGTTTTTAACTGACCAAAACACACCTTCAGTCTACAAGCACAATAAGCAACTATCAGTCTGTCCAAACATATTAAGAAATATATCTATCTATCAGTTAAGTTTTTAAATCCCATATCTGTCTATCTATCTAACTCCACTAAATAAGACTAAGCGGAATTTTATCTCCTGCTAATCATTCAAAGCATAATTTCATTTTCTAACAAAATAACTTAATTAGTCGAGTTTACTTCAATTAATCTCGCCTTTTTTTCTTTTCTATAGAGAAGCAGGCTATTGGAATTCCAATTACACCGACATCAATGTCTGTTATGTCCTCTTTCTTAAATCTTTCACACGATTGCCAATATTACACAATAATATAGAGCTGTGTAGGGGAAAACAAGCAATGCACAATAAAACATGAGTCAGTATATTGTGAGAAGAATATTGATCCTAGATAGTCCATGGGCCAGAAAGTGAAACCCTCCCCCCCCCCCTAGGGAATTTTCACGACCCCCCTAGTTTTCTTCCTTAGGGTGTCCTTTATGCATATCCGGGTGTTTCCAAACACATAACTGTGGCAAAAAGGCAAAATTATCACTTTTTGTACAAACCGCACGCCAAATTTTCACATTTTCAGCCGCACTGACTTTGTGTCACTTTATTGGCTCTAACTTCCTTAATATCCAAACTAAGTTAACATTTTTGGTACCAACATAATGCTAAGATCAAGAGCTATACAATGGTATATACTTAAGTCCATAATTAATGATTATTACGTATTCCAGGGCCATTATTGTACCCCTTACCCTTAATTTTTGTTCGAAAATGGTCACCTGTAACTAGTTGCTACTGATACTGATGATATTGTTGAGGCATTTGGTTACATTTCTGTATTTGATTTTGTACATAATCTTATTTAGAATATTGCATATCAGTTTCGTTCTCTAATTTCCCAAAATATATGAATTAAGTGACAATAATCAATTGATTGTATAATGGCCACATATTTTTCTTGATACCTACTTTGTAGGGAACGCTTCTTAATAACTTCTGTAAATCGTGACATATCTGCATTATTTTGGTGCTAATCAAATGCTTGGAGCATATACAACTAAGCTTGATGATGTAAAGTTAATCTGTTACTGAAATCCATTATCTAAATTGCTGTTACCTATCCTCCACTCCTTAAAAATAGTCCAAATTTCAATTGACGGAACTTTGTTCCACCCTCATCTTCCCTATCATCTCTACTTTCTGGTACCAAAGGGCAACAAAACAATTTATCTTTATGATTTATTATAAAAAAGAGTATTTTATTAACATTTAAAGAAGGAGATGCTTTGAAGAGAAGTATACTGCTTGGACATTATTCACGGTAGAGTGGCCACCACATACTTATATCATGAATATGCATGCACAAACATAGTAAATATGACTAAAACTATAAATGTAGGACACTACCTCTTGCAGTATGTCTGACTTTCATATCTGACAGGTGTCATTCACTGAGTGAACCAAGTAAATCATTGATTAACAGTAGGATAAGATAAATGTAACCAAAATAAATGTCATTTATAACTTAAACTGACAACTAATACCAACAAGTAAATGGTGAAGAGCTTGGAAGTCTACATCAATGTTTGAAATCTGTGAAGTTGTGTTCATATAAATATCATTATATGTGGAGTATGATGGCCTAGTTAGTCTCTCTTTGTCACTGGCAACAGACAACTACAGAAAAGAACTAGCTTGACAATTTACACATTGTGTTCATGATTCTTCATCATAAATGTTGTCGGCTAGGTTGTTAATATCAATATCCTCTGTATCCAAATCGTCGTTGCTGTCAGCTTCTCTGTCTAGCATGATATCAATGAGTTCCTGTGGCAGTATATCACCTTTGACCCAGTCAGTCTTCAGCTGTCCTGAGTCATCAAGTTTCCAGCCTTTGCCTACTGGACTTGGTATATTTGGATATGGCACACTGTACTTATTTCAAACATATGCTTGATTGTTGCATCTGAGGATATGCACGTGCAGTGATGACCTGCATGGTGAGAGCAAGCTCAGATCAATGCCATCACAACTGAACAAAGTTTGGCCTTTCTTGAGCTGGAATTTTTATCTAAACATATCATAGAGCAGCTTGTTTATGTCTTTGTAGTTGGCCTTTCCATCCATATAGCAGACAAACTCTTCAAGTTCTCTGAATGTTTCTTCAGAAAGTTCAGCAGTGGTTGCTAGAGAGATTAATGCTGAATGGTATTCAGGATGGGCATCAAGTGTCTTCTTTGGTGTAAGTTTACCTTGGCGAACGAGGGCACTTGTTGTATCGCATCCTGTGAATGCATGAAAAGAGTACATGAGTTTACAGTAATCTGTACCATGTTTGCTAATAACAGCTCTCACATCAATTAGTCTTCTCTTGTTTGAAACGCCAGTATCAAATAACACAGACGGGTCAATATCTTGAGAAAACTTCAACAGCAATTGGAAGACATCAGTATCTGGTGAATGGACTACAATCACCTTTTCTGCACTAAATGATTTGGCAGCATGGATGCAATGCAGAATGATCCGGGTATCTGCTTCCTCCTGTGAAGAAAATAGGTCCTGCACCTGCGTGGTCTGAACAGTCAATCCATCCTCACTTGTAAGAAGAGTGCATTCGTCCTTATACACAAAATATACATCAATTTGTAAACTCTTATTGCACGGTTGTAATGTTTGCCCCTCAACATTTGATCAATCGATCCACTTGCACATACACCAGCCTCAATAATGATGTCCTCAAAGCCTGTTGCGGACATCATCTTTCTGATGACTCCAAGGTATGAGCAGATTGTATGAAATGCCCCAATCCTTACAAGAACACCACTGTATTCTAATGGGTTTTGCCACATGATAGAGTAAGCTTTCATTACTACTGCTAGATCAAAAGTTACGATAGTGACCTCCTGCTGCACATCCTTTTTGGTCTGCTGGCATAGTCGGAGTATGTGCTGAAGTGTGGCATTATCAGTAATTGCTCTATGTACTGGCACCATGTAATCAACTGTAGACTGAGCATAGGCTTCAACATAATCACCTTTTCCAGTCAATGACAACCAACAGTCCAAGCAAAGTCTGATTCCTTGGATTCATGAAAGGGAACTGGTATTTTCACAGATACATGTTCCACTCTCAAATTGGCTCAGTCCTACTCATGAAACAAGGTGGCAGATCTTTATCCTCATAGCGAATTGACCTGTCTTTATTACTCTTCCCTGACTGCTGAGGTGGCTGCTCCCTGTTCATGTCAGAACTTGCACTACTAGATGTCTCCTGAATAACAATACCATGTGCTACATGTGTTGTTCCAGCCCCTGATAGTGTTTCTTCAGACAGGTCGAAGTTGTCCCAACTGAAGTGAAGAACTACATTATTCATACAGGATGATATGGCTGCGGGAAGTAAGGATTCCTGTGTGTTGATTTGGTTACATATGGCAGTTTCTAGCTCCATCACTTGGGAATGTGACTAACAGTGACCGAAATGATTCAGCAGTGTAATGAGCTCAGCACTTCCTGTCATATGTCTCAAAGTTATTCCAAGAAGAACATGTTTAGGCATTTTCCATTCTCCTCGGCTCATAGCATAACATACATCTTGAGCACATGAATCAACCATTCTCTCCAATTTTGACGAAATATCTTTAAATGGTTTCCCACATAGAAGCTGCGACAAAAAGTTAATCAGGATTGGTGGTGGTTTGTTCTCTATGGACATCAACTGCGCTGCTGTAGGTGGCCATGGCAGTATGGCTGCATTCCTTTTGGCATCCATCAATTGTCGCCTGAGCATCATAGCTGCTTCCTGGAGAAACCTTTCCTTAGAGGCGGCCATCTCAAATGCTGCCTCTACTGCTTGTCCAACTGGTAAGAGATCAGAATATATAAGTTCACTTCAGTATTTGGGTGCCCAGAATTTAACCCTGTGACTAAAATGTTTCTCCAACTTATTCTTGAGTTTACAGGTTTTGTAGTTTGGATTGTAAGATGATGGATGATGTTCTTGTAAATATAGCAAATATTTCTCTTTCAACATTGTCACACGTTCTACGTTGCACCCCTTGATTATATGTTCTTCAACATAATCATAGATGTAGGAGAATGCTTCGCTATGGGCAGCTAAATGTTCAACAGCACTCTGATCCAGCTCCTCATTAACATTTCACTCCTGCTTACGAGTGTAATCTCTGCGACAAGAATTATGATAATGTGCCTCTCGTGCTTGCAAGTCACAGCCTTCAATCTTTCCAAGTAATGTGTAGTCATTTTTATGCTTTGCAGCCTGAAGTATTGACTAAGCTGCAGTTTCTGTAACACACTTTGTTAGAAACTCTCTGACACCTCTCTGAAGGAAATAAAATTGATGAGGATGATACTTGCTTTCGATTTGAAGTTGAAGGCCCTTCGTCATCTTCAACTGGATGTTGTCGTTTTCTACTTTTGATATGACCAACATTTATAAGCTTTTGATAACACTTCCTGTGTATTCCATGGGTATTTGCATTCAGCGTCTCTGGAACTTCTTCATAGATTTCATCCATCCTCACATTAGCATCAGCACTAGCTTTGCGGAGCTGCACTGATTCCTTGATCTTTTCAATGCTCACATCAGTCAGTTTTCGAACAATTTTGTCAGTTTTCTGTTCAGAAAAATGTATAATGTAAGTCCGTTTGGCACACTTTGCAGAGATTTCCTCTGACTTCTCTTTTTCAGTAAACTAACTGGACGTTCTGCCATGCTGACTAATTATCACCAGTTGATATTGGATCCTTTGCCTGAAATGCAAATGCATCATAATTTATGCACAGAACCAATTTCAGAAAGCTGGAGAATATATTGTTATCTATTGACACCAAAATGGTGCAGTTATGTAACAATTTACAGAAGTTACGGAGAAAAGTGGGTATTGCTGGTAATATGTGGCCATTATACAATCAATTGATTATTGTCACTTAATTCATATATTTTGGGAAATTAGTGAACGAAACTGATATGCAATATTCTAAATAAGATTATGTACAAAATCAAATACAGAAATGTAACCAAATGCCTCAACAATTTCATCAGTATCAGTAGCAACTAATTACAGGTGCCCATTTTCGAACAAAAATTAAGGGTAAGGGGTACAATAATGGCCCTGGAATACGTATTAATCATTAATTATGGACATATTTATATACCATTGTGTAGCTCTTGGTCTTAGCATTATGTTGATACCATAAATGTTCACTTAGTTTGGATATTAAGGAAGTTAGAGCCAATTAAGCGACACAAAGTCAGTGCGGCTGAAAATGTGAAAATTTGGCGTGCGGATTGTACAAAAAGTGATAATTTTGCCTTTTTGCCACAGTTATGTGTTTGGAAACACCCGGATATGCATAAAGGACACCCTAAGGAAGAAAACTGGGGGGTCGTGAAAATTCCCTGGGGGGGGGGGGGGGGAGGGTTTCACTTTCTGGCCCATGGACTAAGAGGGTTCACTTATAGGTTTAAAGGTCGCTCATGAATGGCAGAGGCAAGGGACAGTGACATTGCCCTAGCAATCATGACAATGCCCTGGAGACTGACAATATATTATATGATCAGCGCCCAAGCCTCCTCTCCACCCAAGCTAGGACCAGGGAGGGCCAGGCAGTGGCTGCTGATGACTTAGCAGATAGATCTAAAGGCTCCCTCAAACCCGTCAACCTTAGTTCACAAGGATGGTAAGGTTGCAGACATTAAATGAACCAACGAGTCTGAGCGGGACTCAAACCCCCGTCTGGCAAACACCAGACAGATACGTTACCAATCAGTTCACAAAAAAAGAAGAGATGGAAACCTCGAAGAGTGTGGATAGAATATTTGGAAGGAGTAATGAAAAGGGAGATCCTTTATATCACTGCAGAATAAGAGTACGCAAGGTGAATGATACATTCTTGATAGACCTCTTTTAGGGGTTTATGTGATGAACCTCCTTTGTGGATCTATGTGGCGACCACGTTGGGTAGACATTCTGTACAGAATAAAGGTTCATTCATGATTCAGCTGTTAATACAGAACGTGGTAGAGTTTTGTTATTTTCTTTGGGACTACCTAAAAGGAAACAGCTTATCTTAATACTAAAAACTGAAGAGGTTGAATATCGGACACATTCGCAAACTGTTATTGGACCTTCGACTACCCACCACCAGTTTAAAGGATTAAGGGTTAAAAGCCGCTTATGAAAGGCAGAGGCAAGGGACAGTGACATTGCCCTATCAAGCAGGACAATGCCCTAGAGACTGACCATATATTCATATGATCAGCGGGCAAGACCCCTCTCCACCAAGCTAGGACCAAGGAGGGAAGGACAATGGCTGCTGATGTTTCAGCAGACAGATCTATGGGCTCCCTCAAACACCTAATCCTTAGCTCACAAGGATGGTGAGGCTGCAGCGAACAAAGAAACTAACGAGTTTGAGCGGGACTCGAACCCCAGTCTGGAGTGCACCAGTCAAGGACGTTACCACATCGGCCAGCACAACTCGGCTATAACCGGGACAGGAATGCTTTACCAATCAAATACCATCGACTCTAAAATAGAAAATTAAGGTTTAACAACAGAATTTCAATACTTTAAAATATAAAGCAACAAACAGCTCTTAATATCGAATTTACTCACCCTCGGGGACACAGACACTGGGGGAAATTCTTTATGTTAGGGGCTTCTCACCGGTGCCATGGTTCGAAACTATCCCTCAGAGTGGAAACAGCGATGACAGTTGATGTAATAGTTTAATAGTCACCTGTCAGGTTTGTTTCAATTATGAGGCATATATTTGAATCCTGGACCGGGAAGAAAAATTTTCCATAAAAATGATTTCCCCTTGGGCCTTCATTCCCGCGATAGTGAATACCATAACAAAAGCTGTTTTTGACTTTTTATTTGAATATATCATCATCGTCATCTCCTTCTACGCCTATTGATGCAAAGGGCCTCGATTAGATTTCGACAGTCGCCTCTATCTTGCGCTTTCAATTCAATACTTCTCCATTCATCATCTTCGCGTTTCATAGTCCTCAGCTATGTAGGCCTGGGTCTTCCAACTCTTCTAGTGCTTTGCCTTGCATCGCATATATATATATATATATATATATATATATATATATATATATATATATATATATATATACATATATATATATATATATATATATATACATACATACATACATACACATACAGATATGGATAAATTCGAAAGAATAATTCATCCCCTAAAATTGCAAATAACACGCGAATGCAGGCTGTTTTAACTTTTCATAGTATATTCATTTTTGTGAACAGAAATTGATGAATACAAAATAACAAACATTAAAACTTTGTATTGTTTGTTACGATTCTGACAGAAATGTAATAAAATCCGTACCATTGGTCTATTAGCAGCTAGCGGTAAACCAACGGCCGAAATCGTTGAAAATATTGGGAGCATATTTTTCGTAATTCCATCACGGTTTAGTATTTATAGTCATTACATTTCTCGTTGATCGTCGTTCCAAATAAACGAAAACATTAGAACTAGAATGAACTACTGTATAGGCAATGGTATTTTTGGGACATATAAGCAGTATGAGGTGTCATACAGTGCTTGTGGATTTATTTCCTTTTCTTCTTCTATCTTTAAACTGGAACACTGGAAGGAATTTACACTGCGTTCCTGGATTTACATCCACATACACCCATGCATATATACATATATTACATGTATGTATATATATATATATATATATATATACATACATATATATATATATATATATATATACATATTTGGAATTTTGGCTGAGCAGTAGGTCCACACACTCCCCACCGCCAATAGTATGCCCTGTGCCAAATGGATATCAGCGGTTGCTGTATTGAATATATATTTAAAGATATATATACAGTATATATATACATATATGTATATATATATATATATATATATATATATATATATACTGTATATATACAGAGCGACGAAGATCTCAGGAAACGCGTCCTCACTGTAATACAATTGAAAAAATTATGTAACTGTATTCATTACTGAATGAGAAATGAGACGCCATTTGACAACTGAATCAGACTTGACCAGAAATAGTTTGTTACATCATCGAGTCAACTTAATCCTGATAAGTTATCGACCTCCCGTGATTCACGTTTCCGGGGACACCATCGTCTACGGATCAATATCGATCAATATCTTGATCTTAATTATAAGAACGCCGATCAAATGTTTTCAATGAAGATGTCTATCATAATTTTTTTGAAATAGTATATAACTATAATTTGAAAATGGCAATATAGCAAACGTCACAGCCTAATGTAAGTTAGGCCAAAGAAAAATAGACTACCATTAAATCTAACAAAATTTAGCTATTCTTCGCTATTTGACTAATGATGAAAAACAGTTAATCAACAGTGTCAACAGGGATTTTTAGCTTAACATATCATTAGGGATTAAACATACATTTGTCTCCCTAACGCCTGTCATTCTACGTCCTTGTTACTAAATTCTCTTTTTATCTATAGTTACGATGAAGGTAATATATTTCTTTTCTCATATTTTTCGAAATATGTTAGGTTCGCCTTCCCAAAGTCAAACAGTTTTACAGTTTTCGCTTTCTATAAAACATTTATCCAGAATTACTCACACTCACGTCTTCGTTGATGACCTTAATTTAAGTTTATGCCATTCGTCTGTTGAAAAAAAATCAGTTTAAGAGCAGAAAGTAGTGGGAAAAGGAGTAGGAGTAAAACTTGAAAGTGATAATATCAATTACGTTACAAAATTATTGATCTACGAAGCTATTCTCAGAGTTATGAACATAACCTATTATAGTAATTCACTATGTTGCATATAGTCGTATTCAGTCTTCTGCTTAGAGTTATTCCTTAATTCACAACTGGACTTTTAAGCAAGAATTCACATCAGTGTAATAGCCTTTTAAAACTAGAGCCCTTTTCAGCAAATGGAGTGTTAGATAAACCCTTTTTATTTTAACCCGAAAACGTTTTGAACTGATTATATATATATATATATATATATATATATATATATATATATATACTGTAAATATCATCATCATCATCATCATCATCATCTCCTCCTACGCCTATTGACGCAAAGGGCCTTGGTTAGATTTCGCCAGTCGTCTCTATCTTGAGCTTTTAATTCAATACTTCTCCATTCATGATCTCATACTTCACGCTTCATAGTCCACAGCCATGTATGCCTGGGTCTATATATATATATATATATATATATATATATATATATATATATATATATATATATATATATATATATATATATATATTCGTAAACTTATGTTTGCCAATATGATTTACGCATGTACGACTAAATGCATATGTGAGTGTATATATATATATATATATATATATATATATATATATATATATATGTATATATAAATACAGTATATATATATATGTGTATATATATATATATATATATATATATATATATATATATATATATACACACACATTAGTATGTATATGTGTGTACACTGAACATATATGTTTGCCAATATAACACTTAAAATCTCCATCGAGTAGTTATTCACATGAAAGATATTTCAAAACTCCACAATAAAGAATAAAAGCAAAGTGGTGTTGGTTTTCTTGTTCAAGAACACTTCAAGCCAATAGTGGCAACCGCTGTTATACAGATAGAGGTCTCAACATTTGCAATCTGCTAGGTCCTTCAAAAAGTTTCACCGATAAATTGGTGAATGTACGAGGGGCAGCTTGGAACTTACTTTAACCCTTATGTGACCGTGCGTAAGTATTTAGTTGTTTTCCTTTACCGAATTACATGTACAAAAATTCCAGAATGTATAAAAAGAATTCAGCGAAAAATTTCACCAATAAATTGGTGGATGTACAAGGGTCAGCTTAGACCTTACTTGACCCTTTATGTGACTGTACGTAAGTATTTAGTTGTCCTTCATTACTGAATTATGGGTAAAAAAAAAAATCCAGAATGTATGAAAAGAATTAATCGTTGTGATTTAGCAAATACAAACTTTTTACGAGTATCATAGGTTTAAAGATCTTTTTTTCTATTCCATAATTAGGAAATAAATCTGAATAAAATTCCAAGGGTAAACGAAACAGGATTTGGGGGAGTGATGAACAGAACGAAAATAGAACTGGACGAATTAAGTATGTGTAAGTTCTTAGTTCAATGTTTAACGACACAATTCATTCATT
>NC_090764.1:24755395-24770395 GCF_036898095.1 Palaemon carinicauda
GATAAAGAACTTGAAACACAAAAGAGCTGAAGTTTCTGCAGCGAAAAAAAATAAAAAATTATTCAAGAGGGACGCTACATAGAATATGTATGTAGGAAAAAAATAACTATAGAACGAAAGGCCAAAAGGCATGTACACAGACAGAGAACTATAGGAAGGTCAAGAAAACTAAAAAGAATAAACTAAGAAACGTAGATGTAGTTAAAAACTACACAAAATTCTGTGATGACAAATAATTTAGGTAATAAAAAAATTCTTTTTACTAGCGGAAATGTTTACTAAACTAGAGAAATGGAAACTGATTTAAAATTCATAAGGCTCGCGAAAGAGAGAGAGAGAGAGAGAGAGAGAGAGAGAGAGAGAGAGAGAGAGAGAGAGAGCCGTATATAGAGACACACCTCTGCTAGAGACACATGAGATCTTTTTTGGCTATGAATGATACTACAAACATCTGGTATACAGTATTACACACACACACACACACACACACACACACACACATATATATATATATATATATATATATATATATATATATATATATATATATATATACTTCTCTTCGGTCACGCTCAGCTCTCCTTATTTGTCGGGTATGGCGAGAACAGTGCGCGTGTGTGCGCTGTGCATATCAATAAAATTAATTATTTAACAGTAATTTTGGCGGTTATGTGCACTTTTATCTATCTATCTATCTATCTATCTATCTATATATATATATATATATATATATATAGAGAGAGAGAGAGAGAGAGAGAGAGAGAGAGAGAGAGAGAGAGAGAGAGAGAGAGAGAGAGAGAGTGTGTAATTAAATGGGTGTCTCCCGTAAAGAAAAATATTTGAAACAATAACGTTTTTAGGGTACAAGGAAATGTAATAATGACATATCATACGCACATGATCCTAAATGGTATAGTTATAAAATACATCTGGCTATTCGTCTCAAAATAGACTTTGCAGTTTAAGGGTCGCTATTATAAGCAGTTGGGACGTAACCCCAAAGAAAATAACGGATTATTGGAAAATATTTGCCCTGACCGGTAAATTGCTAATGATATGACTGACAAATCGGTTAATTCACCACTGTGTAGAGCTATAGGCCTTCCTTTCCACTGCCCTCCTAAAATTACTAATTTATAGATTGAATAAGTAATCCCTTTAGATTACTTCATTAAAAGCTTTCATTATTGCGTCCAGGTCAGTTTTGTAATTACACGTTTTTTAGGTGTCTTCATATTGAGCGCTTGATCCACACTTGACAGTCTTGTCAAAATAGCCACCATTTTCTCTAATTGCATTCCATCCTTCAACTGTCTTTTTGTCCTGTATCAAAACTATTATATAAAATACATGAAGTCTAAAGTAGTTTTAAACGCCTATAACATTTAGTCTCATCTCATCACCTCTGACCATATAAATAACCAAATATTTCTTTTCTCAAATATTCCGTCGCAATAATACTATTATAGAAACAAATTAAACTCCCTAATCAGATACTTGAAACAACTTTTACCTCTCACTATAACACCTCACGTAAAATGCAATAAACTTCTGGTGCCTTTTCCAATCTCAACCTATTGTTGCTACACAATAAACAAGATGAAAAAGTTTGAAAAACATTGTGCAACATAATGTTATGTTGATTTCTGTATTCATGCATTCAAAATACAAATTTATGAATAATCAAAAAGGAGCAAAAATGGCTAATCATCTTTGGATAAACATATTGAGTGTTTGCGAGAAAGGAACTGAAAAACGGGGAGATTTTCCATTAGATCAAGAGTCTTACACCACGAAGACGAGTGCTTTGGCAGGTTTGCTCGTCTTGCTGTAAACACCCATAGTTAATTAGAGATGCCAAATCAATATCTAATAATTAACTCTAAAGAGGCATATTGTTAACCGGAAGAAGCACTGCCGAATGAAAATACCCATAAGCCTGTGTCTTGCTTAAACTTAAACTTGCAAAACCGCCAACTACGTGAATGTAGTAGTCACTTTTCTTAAAAGTTATTTTTACTTGTTCGTTTACAATTCCTTAAACTTTTATCATTCATGCAAAATTATGAGGTCTGCTTAAACTTCAACTAGGAACAGAGTTTTAACTCGACTAACAAACTTAATACTGCATTATTCTTTGCAAGCCTGATTGCCAAACTCTTGCTTTACGTAAATGCCAAGCTATCTTTTAACAATAAAACTCGATTTTCTGGACTGTTCTTTTTCTTTTGTCATCATTTTATTACAAACATTCATTTCTTTAAATTCTATAGTTTCCCTCGCATAGATGAGATGATTGTTTCACATTTATACACAAGCGCCCACATACGCGTACACTACCACATTCACACATGTGCCCACGAGCTATTATATATCTCTTATTTTTATTTATTGCGTTCTATTACCACTTCTGTAATACTACAGTCCAGTGGGGGAAGAAAAGGTATGGGATAGGGGGAAAATATTTATGGCTTTTCCTTGCATATTTGCATGTGAACGTTCATCGTTAAGGGAAGGCTGGTATCCAGGGCTTAACTATATATATATATATATATATATATATATATATATATATATATATATATATATATATATATATATATATATATACATATATATATATATATATATATGTATATATATATATATATATATATATATATACAGTATATACACATACATACATATACAGTATATACACACACACACACACACATATATATATATATATATATATATATATATATATATATATATACATATATATATATGTAGTAGGTTGGCCTGGGCACCAACCGCCCGTTGAGATACTACCGCTAGAGAGTTATGGGGTCCTTTGACTGGCCAGACAGTACTACATAGGACCCTTCTCTCTGGTTACGGTTCTTTCCCTTTGCCTACAAAGACACCGAATAGTCTGGCCTATTCTTTACAGATTCCCCTCTGTCCTCATACACCTGACAACACTGAGATTGCCAAACAATTCTTCTTCACACAAGGGGTTAACTACTGCACTGTAATTGTTCAGTGGCTACTTAACTCTTGGTAAGGGTAGAAGAGACTCTTCAGCTATGGTAAGCAGCTCTTCTAGGAGAAGGACACTCCAAAATCAAACCATTGTTCTCTAGTCTTGGGCAGTGCCATAACCTCTGTACCATGGTCTTCCACCGTCCTGGGTTAGAGTTCTCTTGCTTGAGGGTACACTTGGGCACATTTCTATCTAGTTTCTCTTCCTCTTGTTTTGTTAAAGTTTTTTTTTATAGTTTTTATAGGAAATATTTATTTTAATGTTGTTACTATACTTAAAATATTTTACTTTTCTTTATTTCCTTTCCTCACTGGGCTATTTTCCCTGTTGGGGCCCCTGGGCTTATAGCATCCTGCTTTTCCAACTAGGGTTGTAGCTTAGCATTTAATAATAATAATAATATATATATATATATATATATATATATATATATATATTTATTTATATATATATATATGAATGTGTGTATGTGCGTAATGTGCCTTTAGTTGACTGTTGAAAGGAACTGGACATATTTCCATATTTTCTTGTATAAACAAATCCTAATTTTTGCTATTGGAAATGGCTGTAAACTGTTTTAAAGAATGTTACAATTCAGTTAGGAAATGTGTCTATGGAACATTACGCACATAAACACACACTCTTAAATATATATATATATATATATATATATATATATATATATATATATATATATATATATATATATGAATGTGTCTATGTGTGTAATGTGCCATAGACACATTTCCTAACTGAATTGTAACATTCTTTGAAACAGTTTACAGCCAATTCCGTATAGACAAATACTAATTTTTGATATTGGAAATGGCTGTAAAATTAGGATTTGTTTATACAAGAAAATATGGAAATATGTCCAGTTCCTTTCAACAGTCAACTAAAGTATTCCTGCCATATTATGTTACACTGTTGTCCAATAGTTCTCTTCCGTACTAACTGTATCCAAACTTCCTAAAAAAGTCTTTCTGTAGAAGTGTTAATATGATTTTACCATCAGTTTAATAATTCGCTGTATCATTTAATAACAGCAGGATGAATATTTATGAATATTACTTTGGCTCAAAGCATACAATTGTAAAAATGCACTGAAACGTTTTCAAAAATGATTTTCATTAGGAATCATTCTCATGAAACCTGGCCAATTAAAACGTAATTGAATATCAAACAGGGAGAGCTTTCACATAATCCTACCAACACTCAAAATCTTTATCAAATACCGTGTGGATTAGTTTTCTGTTATGTTAATTGGGATTTTAGTTGCTGCTGATTCCTTTCGAAAATTTTTGGTTAACCTTGTGGGAAATAAAAACTTGGGTGATCCAGTGTCTGAAATAAAATTTGAGTGGTAGTGCTGGTAAAGCTAATATGCGCTACCAACACAGTCATTAATCCTCGCTCTCTTTACACCCTAAACTAAAAAGTGAACTAGAAAACCACTCAGAGCGCAGACCTCCACCACGGCATCTTTATTCGGTCGACCTTTTGCTCGACCTTGACCTTTATCTTTGACCTAGGACTTTCCAAAATTGAATCACTTTCACGTCTCAATATAAAAATTAATCCCTCGAAGTTTCTCTACTCTATGAGTAAAATAGTGGCCAGGAAATTGTTCAGAACAAAATAAACAAACGGTCAAAAAGGGGATAAAACGTAACCTCCATCCAACTTCGTTGGCAGAGGTAATAATTGTGCACGAAGTATTTTGTAGTACTGAGATAGCAGTCCAAAATATTTGCAGATGTTGAGACTTCCAAGACAGAGATAATAATCAATAGCATTACATTATATTTTTCCATTTAGTAGCTTTCTTAATCACACTCTCTACCTCTCTTTACTTTTAACTTTCTTGTTATTCCTAGGTGACACTATCATTCTCAGTATTACATTTTAATTATACTATTTTTTACAGATAACCCCATAAACGTAATTTAAGATCATGATTTCCTTCTTTGATATGACTTCTAAAAAATTAAATACTCTCAATATATCCTCACTAAATTGTGTGACTGGAACCCATTTCCCTGCTGGTTGGCGTCGTTTAAGTTTGTTTTCAATTTCGTTTGCAAAAACGCTCATGTCTTATTTTTCTTTTGCAACCGACGTTGTATTATCGGCAGTAATCAGCAACCACGCCACACAAATGATTGATGTACACAGTTCTTTCCAAAAAAGTTTCATTCATTTTCATCTTTGCTTTGTCACTAAATTGTCATGGTTCTAACTTTTGAACCTTATATGAAACATTTTTACTTTGATGTTTCAAAGGGAAGCTACAAAAGAGGCAGCGTTTTAATGTTCAAAGCTGCTTATAGTATGGTTATCAAAAGTAAATTACTACATAATTAGTCCTATTATTCATAGCTTATTATCAGCTACGAGACTATAAGAAGATAAAGTAAAAGCATAGTTAAAAGTTAAAAGTTGTGATTTCACTGAACGTCTACGGAGTTCTTATGTACTGTAGCAATGCAATTGGACTTATTTCAAACACATTTGTCTCTAAAGGATCGAAAATATATCGAAATACATGTCTTTATGATTGAAAATATGATAATCTATTAGGCAATTACTTCACTATTTTCTCACAATCTTAAATATGCATCTTTTCCATAAATTATTTGTAAAGCCAAACTGAAAAATGGTGTAACAGAAGTAAAAACAACATGCTCACGAAAGCTTGAAACTCCAAAGAACACATTTCTATCGACCACATGTGATTAAGTGAAGGATCAAAAGAAACTCGTATGTTAGAATAACAGGAACCACCTCAGCCACCCTCTTTTTTCGTTGTTTGCATGTAAGGAAAATCGACGTTAATGGCACGTAAAGTTTCGTTTTCTTATGTTTGAAACATTTCGGAATTTCATCAACAAAAAAGCCTTTTTCCTTAAAAATTGCATTTCGATCTCTTCTTCAGTCTGGTCACTTGGTACCAACCCCTAAACATTTTGTAGATTTGGTAATTTTGCGCAGTATTGGTTAAAATAACATTAACTGACAACGAAAATAAAAGTCAATCACAATTAGGAAAATTGCGGAACCCTATTGAAATATCAACTATAAAATAAAGAATATGATTAATAAACATTAAGAATAATAGGGACGTGGATACATGTCAAAGTCGAGTAAAATATGTACACAAGTACGGTATACAGTATATGTAAAATTGACAGTTTCACGTTCCTAGAACCTAAAATTCCCCACATTACCGCAATTGTAATAATTTTCACATATCCACTTTAGAGAGAGAGAGAGAGAGAGAGAGAGAGAGAGAGAGAGAGAGAGAGAGAGAGAGAGAGAGAGAGAGAGAGAGAGAATTTTCTGCCTTACCTTCGCTGAATAATTAGTAACTAGACACGGTGATGAAACCCGCCACGCTCCATCAAAATCTGGCGAAACTCCACAACTTTTCCCAGTAAGATAACAAACACAATTACGACAAGACTTCAATATGCAGCCATTATGCTAAATTAGCGCTGCGCCTCCACTCTTAACGAAGGTCAGGTTCTCTGGCGCACGCTGCAATATGCATGATTACAATCTCTCTCTCTCTCTCTCTCTCTCTCTCTCTCTCTCTCTCTCTCTCTCTCTCTCTCTCTCTCGCTGTGAGTGTGTGTGTGTGTGTGTGTGTGTGTGTGTGTGCGCGCGCGTGTGTTTGTGTAAATAGGTGGATCCTTAAAATATTGTATATGTTTTTTTTTTTTTCGAGCACATCTTACTGTATATAGCCTGTATCAATTACACAATTACAGATATAAACATTCTCTCTCTCTCTCTCTCTCTCTCTCTCTCTCTCTCTCTCTCTCTCTCTCTCTCTCTCTCTCTCTCTCCGCGTTTGTGTAAATAAGACGTGAATTTGGATTCTCAAAATATTATAAATGTTTTTTTTTTTTTAAGCACATCTTACTGTATATGGCCAGAATCAATTATACAATTACAGATATTAAAACACAAGCACAATAAATCTGCAGTGCCAAGGTAGTTATCATTAGAACAATTGCAATAAAATACTGATGACTCTTCTCTAAAAATGAGGGAAAAAAATTAATTCCGGGTGATTAAAATTCTACGTATTCTTCTGTGAAATACTATTTAGATATTTTTTTCTATCTAGTTCTGTGGCCTCTTTCTACAGAATGAGCATGAGTGAGAAGATAACGGTAAACAGAAATCAGTAAGATGAAGCAATGGTTATAAATATGGAAGAGGGAGAAATGGAAGTGTTTGATTCATGTAAATGTGGGAATAAATATAACAGATGATAACCAGTTTAGAAAGCAGGCGAGTGCCATAGTAGGTGGAACGTTAATCATCAGTGAAAGCCTAGAAGGCAATGCCTCAAGAAATTGTTGAGCTAATTCTCCTTTATGGGAGTAAAGTTTGGATGAGGTATGTGAATGAAAACAAACAAGTTGACGTTGTTAAGATGAACTATTTGCATGGTACTATAGGAAAACTAAGAATGAAAAAGGTTGAAAAAGCTGGAATATTTTGAGGAAATGTGAAAAAATATTAAGGAATTGGAATGATAGATCAGAATACTTAGAGGTAATTCAGTCACGTGGATAGAATGGACGACAATAGGGTGCATGATAAAAGACATCGTATAGAGTATAGGTATATAGTTAGAAGGTAGTAAAAAACAAATTGAGAGAAACCTCAGCTAAATAAGAAAAAAAGAATGGGAAAATTGAGCAAAACTTTAGGGAGAACAAAGTGTTACAATTTACTAAATATAGGCAGAAAATTCCTTGAACAAAACAGTTCTATGTATAAAAGATATGACATATGTAATGAATGGAGTATATACAGGTATTTCAAAGATTTTACAGAATGATATGAGTGAAAAGAGTGATTGAATGTTTAAGAATGATTAAAACAAAAGACTACTGATAAGGAAGCTCTTGGAGAATGAACAAGAACTAGGAGATGAAGGAATTACATGCGAGATGAGCTGCAGTAATGTAGTAGATAGTGTGACAGACAAGCTCTGAAGGAATGAATGGCAGGGAGAATTTTTCTGTTTTATGAAGGTAAGAAAAAATCAGGAATAATGTATGCGAATATCATTACCAGGGAATCATGTTCATGAATCAATGGATGGAGATCCTATTACTAAAGGACTATTTTCATGCACAGAATGGAATTTATTCTTTTGTATTTTGCAATACAGCTTACCAAGCCTACAAAATAAATAAAAAATGGGGAGATTTTAAAACATGTGAGAATTATGTATTTCAATGTATCATATGTATTGCGTTTTTTACCACATTTAATATCAATACAATCATGAATAACAAGTATAAATAAGAGTTAAGTAACGTTTTTGTTAGCAATGATCCCGATAAATCTTGTTGTACCATAAGATATATATATGTATATGTATATATATATATATATATATATATATATATATATATATATATATATATATATATATATATATATATACTGTATGTTGTACCATAAGATATATATATATATATATATATATATATATATATATATACATACATATATATATATATATATATATATATATATATATATATATATATATACATACTCACTTGTATGTAACACATTGTTGAATAAGTATATGCCGATAAACAATGTTATGCTGCACTATAGATTGCATATGTTTGCCCCACAAAGTTGCAAATGAAATAAAAAGAAAACATTATATACACTATCCTGATGAACGGTGATAAAACGAAAATGGTAATATTTCTATTAAAAAATTACTTCACATATATTCCAAAGAATTCTTTCAACCTTTAGAGATACGAGAAACTCAATTGTATAATTCCCGGGTGCATTAATTTATATTAGGAAAATGTATATAAAATGCAATAACATAAGAACCTTCAAGCACTTTACTGAGACAAAGGTTTTAGTAAATTCTTGCAACAAATTAAAATATTATGAACAAAACTTAAGGATGTGGGTTGTAATATAACACTTGCAAAAGCACACAAATACGCCAACACCTGCAAAGAAACACACGCATATATATATATATATATATATATATATATATATATATATATATATATATATATATATATATATATATATATATATATATATATATTGTATCCCCTTAGTTTCATAAGGTGATGACATTACCCATATCATGTATTCAATTTCCCATGAATAAGTAACTACCATGAGCCTACCTAATTCAATGCTTGGGTTAAAAGATGTGGAATGGATTTTAGCATAATGCATCCACTTTGCATAATCTTCACCAAGGATTTGTACCCAAGTTTTATCGTTAGTGAGGCAGATGTGTCAAATTTTAGACCACGTGGATGATAGACTTTTCTTTTGTGTATTTTGATGGGCCAGGGTCTGACTATTTTTTTTTTTATTTTAATGTTTTATTTATATTAATCTGTTTCTTTAATATTTTTTGGGGCAGTCATAAAATGTTACATTTCAACCCCATTCTATATTTCTTTTCATCCGAATTGCTTCAGATCTTCTTTCAATATAAAGACTTTCCCTTCCTCTTCCATGCATCTTTGTTGTTTAACCTACTTCATCCTCTACACAGTTCACAGATCCTACAAGAGCCATTGCTGATTCTTTATGAAAGTTCTTTCCCGGTAAACTTTCCAAAATAGTAGGATGGGATCATGAATAAATCCTTTCCACTAATTCATGATTTATCTCCTACCAAGGTTCAGAAGGCTTAGACAAGCATTGTCTTATGATCGAGCGGTTAAACCTGCTATACGAGGGGACTGAGAAGGTCAAAATAAGAAGAGGGATCCTGGAAGGTGGCTGCAAATGCTAGATTATCCTCTCATCTCGGTCTCTACTTCAATAATACAAGTAAGCAAGGACGATGGAGGTAGCCAGAGGAGCTGAGTTTTGCTAGTCGACCTTTCCATGATGATTGATATCTAGCTTCATTTCCCTCAAAAATCTAGTTCCTTCTTTCTCTCTCCCCTCGCTTTATACTTTGCCAGAAAGGGCCTCCTAATGGTGCCTCTGTATGTTCACACCTTTTAATCACCCCCCCCCCCTCTCTCTCTCTTTAAAGACGACGACATTTATGAGGATGGTGGTTAACTCCATCAGTCGACCTGCTGGAATGATTGTACATGCAGCACCTTTTCTTTACAGAGACGAGAATTTATGGGAATCTTACCGCAAATTCATAGTTTTTAATTATTTTTTTTCTTATCAAGACAATTGATATTACCTGAAAGATGGCACATTATTTGCTTGGATTACTTATTCACAGAGAATTGGCAACAAAAACTCCTCTCCACTTTCTGTCCTATCGCATGAGTTTAAAAAGTATATAGTGTCTAACCATAAATATTAGTCCTGTTCGGAAATGATCACCATAGTGAAAAGATGGGAAGTCTAAGTGCTCCTTGGCATCAACTTAAAAGTGAAGACTATGCTTGGTTAATAGTTTGGTTAACAGTTACGATTAACACCAAAATCGGAGAGGATCGTACATCCAAATAACACCCAAAATTACATAAAAATAACCATTTACTACATCATCACCGATACAATCAACTTTATCGTAAGAAGTCTCCAGTCACACCACTGCTACAAAGCTAAGCAAATTCTTATAATCTAACCCATAAGGGAGCAAATTGCAAAAAAAGAATATTATTCAACGCTCCTAGAGAAGCGAAGAAATCACATGAAAAAAAGTTTTGCAAAGTGACAAATGATTGGCTCCCCTTCTCCCAATCAATGGACATCCTATTCATCTTCAATGCAATTCTGAACTCATGAGCAACAAACTTCTTACTTAATTCTCCAAGCACCGAAGTCAGAAGTATTGTTTAAATGTATAAACTCGCTCCCTCCCCCCTTTAAAAATAATAATAATTTGGTCATGCATCAAGAAACTGATAATAGCCAATAGGAATAAAACCAGCAAATTAAGGCTTAAAGGCAACAAAGTTCAAGATATTAACCATAACCAAATATAAAAATGACCCATATATATTTTGCATTGCGTAACCTAATCCATGGCTTTATTCTAGAGGCAGGAGGACATGCCAGAGCAATGCTAGGCTGCCTTGATCCAAAACGAAACAAACGGCCGTGTTTCTTTTTTTTTTACTGTCTTTGCCTGGTGAAAGAAGGGATATTCCGCTTCCAACGGAAAAAAAGAAGAAAAAAAAGCAATTGGGAAAAGGTAATATTGTGGAATCGTGATAAAAAACAGTGATATAAATTCAAAATATATCTTCCCTTTACAATATTTTAATAGAGCCAAAAATAATTATATCTTGGCGAATATCAAAAGTTTTTAAGGTTCTTTTGAAATCTATATATTTCGTAAAAGCAACGCATATCTGGGGATTACATGCTGCTACAAATGGCAAGGATTCCCTCATATAATTTCCTGGAAGTTTATTGCATCAACTCCCGAAAAGTAAAAAAATATTAATCCGGAGTAATAATAATGCATAGTGATTTTATTATCATGTAGTAATATTATCAATGCTTTCGTTCAACGGGGGTTTTAGATGCCTCCTCAAAACGTACATGTACATATTGTAGTTCCATTTCTAGCGCCTGCCTAAATTGGTTTAAAGTTCTATTGCCACCTTCATTCCACAATAAAAATACTCGGAATACCCTCAATTTACTTCGTTGGTCGGGCAAAGTTGGAGCGTGTTGTTATAGCGAAACTTCATTCCAACAATTACATACAAAATAACACAGGGCTGTGTTGGACATCCTTTCTCAAAGTGAAACATTTTGACAGAGGAAAAAAATATTGAGACCAGCCTGACAATGTTATTGTTAATGGCCATCTATCACATAATTTCAATGATCTATCTCTCTATTCATATATATATATATATATATATATATATATATATATATATATATATATATATATATATATATATACTGTATATATGTAAATATATATATACATATATATATATATTTACATATACAGTATGTATATATATATATATATATATATATATATATATATATATATATTTACATATATATAAGTATATATATATATACATATATATATATATATATATATATATATATATATTTACATATATATACACATATATATAAGTATATATATATATATACATATATATGTATATATATTATTACTAGCAGGTTGGGAAAACAGTATGCTACAAGCCCAAATGCTCCAACAGGGAAAAATAACCCGGTGAGGAAAGGAAATGAGGAAATAAATAAACTGCATGCGAACCAATGCAGAATTAAAATGAAAACATTTCAAGAACAACAACAACATTAAAACAGGTCTTTCATAAATAAACTATACAAAGAGACTTATGTCAGCCTGTTCAACCTAATAACATTTGCTGCAAGTTTGAACTTTTGAAGTTCTACCGATTCAATAACCTGATTAGGAAGATCCTCCCACAACTTGGTCACAGCTGGAATAAAACTTTTAAATTACCTTGTAGTATTGAGCCACATGATAAAGAAGGACTGACTGTTAGAATTAACTGCATACCTAGTATTACAAACATGATGATACTGTCCAGGAATATCTGAATGTAAATGATGGTCAGAATTATGAAATCTCTTATGCAACATGTATAACGAACTAATTGAACGACGGTGCCAGAAATTAATGTCTAGATCAGTAATAAGAAATTTAATAGACCTTAAGTTCCTGTCCAACAAATTAAGATGAGAATCAGCAGCTGAAGAACAGACAGGAGAACAATACTCGAATCAAGGGAGAATCAAAGAATTAGAACATTTCTCCAGAATAGATTAATCACCAAAACTGTTACAAGACTTTCCCAATAAGCCAATTTCTTTGTGCTATTGAAGAGGGCACAGACCTAATGTGTTTCTCAAAAGTAAATTTACTGTCGAGAATCAAACTTAAAATTCTAAAGGAGTCATACAGAGTTAAAGATACATTATCAATGCTAAGATTCGGATGTTGAGTTGAGGAACAAATGTCCTTAACCTACTTACAATCATATATATATATATATATATATATATATATATATATATATATATATATATATATTTAAATAAACCTCAAATACCTTTTGATATCAAATTCTCTGTAATGGGATAACAGGCCTATAGAGAAAGTCCTTTAGTAGGGTGGAGATTAAAAGATAAATAAATAAATAAATAAATAAAAAAAAATTCATCGGGTAATGGTATCCCTAATTATATGGAATCTATGATTTGGTCAAAAGAAATAAAACGTCTCTAATATGGAGCTCTTTCTGGTGTAAATACTCAAAGTCCAACAAAGGGTTTGATTCTTTAATTTGGTGTTATCGTTATTTCACATACACAGTCACTTATTCAAGTTGATGAGGTTTGGAGAAGTCGATTAATCACTGAAAAGAATGGCTGCAATTGACTTGGACAGCGTTTTTTGGTTTTGGCTTCTCTATTGTCACCATTTAATTTCTTGCCTATATGAGCATATACAGTATTACATTCACATAGCTGTTATACCCTTCTTAAAAGGCAAAATTCGTTCGAAACGATCATGACATGAAAACAGTAGGTAGTATTTCTTACTATAAAAGCAATCTTGGATATAAACTTCTAGATTGTTATAATTTATTATAATTGAATTAATAGACACCCAATGAGATCAAAATTTATAACTTAGTTTAAATATATATCTCTTTGTTAACTAAGAGGAAAAAATAACAGGAAGATCAACTACAATATACCCAATAAACTGAATCGAAGAGAAAAGGTTGTGCCAGTTAGACACGGCGATGACAGAATGACGTGTCTGTGAGGCAATACAATACCAACAGAGCTTTAACTTTCCTTTGACTATCGCCGTTTTCGTACCCTTTCAAGGGAAAGTGGTCCACAAGGCCATTTCATATGCGCCCGAAACGAGATCTTTGTAGGTCACCGAGTTACTTTTATAAGTGATTTTATGCAAACACCGGCGACTACAAATTAAAGAAGGCCCATTCAGATTAAACAGTAAAAGTGGTCGGAGATCTGGAACGACGGGATATAAACTTTATTGCAGAAAGGAATTTCTGCAGTTTCCAAACCAATTGCCTTTGGGGCAAAGGCATTCGGGATTTGAATAGGTATTTTATCCTTCACATCCATTTCCAAAGCAGTCTTCTAAGGAGAATTTCAAGTCGAGTTTTATCATTCATTGAGCTCGCAAAGTTTCACTTTGTAAGAAAATATAACGATTAATGGAAAGTAAGATTTCATTTCGTGAGTACTTTATCAAGAGTAAAACATCTACTTGTAAGACACTGGAAGTAAATTGTGCTTTAAATGGTCCAATTAAATAAATATGGTCATTGAAAAGATATTCATCTTGCTAATTATAAAAATGTTTTAAGTTTCCTTTAGGCAACAAAATACAAATTGGTGTACGTAAAATAGATGAGTTTGGTATTTATCAAATGTGTTGAAATTAATAAAACAATTGTAAAAAAAAAAAAAAATGACCGTGGATTACTATTTTCATTCATTTCCCATTTCTGAGGTGGCTAATTGTCAATAAAAGGATATGGGGTGCCTTGATAACTTTAATTTACGAGGTTCAAAGAAATATAGATATAGATTACTAATGCACCGTCAAATAAATTGTTCTTTTGAATAGAAGGATAAATGAATATTGCCTTACATCCTAGCTATACTACGCTTGAATTAGTATGGACCGGCAGGGGCCACTTGCCTTAGTTAGTTCGCATCACAAGGAACTGGCTATCCTTTGATGAATTTAGCCAATGAATCCTCTGTGGATTTAG
This sequence comes from Palaemon carinicauda, assembly GCF_036898095.1. Lineage (NCBI taxonomy): Eukaryota > Metazoa > Arthropoda > Malacostraca > Decapoda > Palaemonidae > Palaemon > Palaemon carinicauda. The sequence continues at coordinate 24,770,210 of NC_090764.1, forward strand.
TCAGTCAATGACGACTGGCGAAATCTTACCAAAGCCCTTTTGCGTGAATTGGCGTACTTGTTGGAGGGGGGAAACCTTCAAGAAGGTAAGCATCCTGTTAGCCTTATTGCCTTACCTTTTTCTATGTTTGGATTTCCCCAGGTCCCTCAGTGTGAGGCACCTCGTATATCCACCAGAGTTGCTAAT
>NC_090764.1:24785395-24792895 GCF_036898095.1 Palaemon carinicauda
AATGTCTGGATTCTCTTAACGACCTCGGGATCAGAGCCCCAGGCGAAATCACAAAAAGACAAGAGCTTGGCTCCGGCCGGGAATCGAACCCTGGTCGGCAAGCTTATATAGACAGTGACTAACCCATTCGGCCACGAAGAAAGATAAAAGTCAATGACAATTCTACTGTACTTATACCTGTCGAATTCAGGTATTTTGTACTTAGAATTGAAATCAACCCATCTTCACCATCGTAGCTAATTGGTAGTTTGTTACTTGGCATTCAATTAATGATAAATTTTGCACATTTTTACGTGTTTTTCATATTCAAATAAGCCATATATATTTTTGATATATTAATGTCTGGATTCTCTTAACGACCTCGGGATCAGAGCCCCAGGCGAAATCACACAAAGACAAGAGCTTGGCTCCGGCCGGGAATCGAACCCTGGTCGGCAAGCTTATATAGACAGTGACTAACCCATTCGGCCACGAAGAGAGATAAAAGTCAATGACAATTCTACTGTACTTATACCTGTCGAATTCAGGTATTTTGTACTTAGAATTGAAATCAACCCATCTTCACCATCGTAGCTAATTGGTAGTTTGTTACTTGGCATTCAATTAATGATAAATTTTGCACATTTTTACGTGTTTTTCATATTCAAATAAGCCATATATATTTTTGATATATTAATGTCTGGATTCTCTTAACGACCTCGGGATCAGAGCCCCAGGCGAAATCACACAAAGACAAGAGCTTGGCTCCGGCCGGGAATCGAACCCTGGTCGGCAAGCTTATATAGACAGTGACTAACCCATTCGGCCACGAAGAGAGATAAAAGTCAATGACAATTCTACTGTACTTATACCTGTCGAATTCAGGTATTTTGTACTTAGAATTGAAATCAACCCATCTTCACCATCGTAGCTAATTGGTAGTTTGTCACTTGGCATTCAATTAATGATAAATTTTGCACATTTTTACGTGTTTTTCATATTCAAATAAGCCATATATATTTTTGATATATTAATGTCTGGATTCTCTTAACGACCTTGGGATCAGAGCCCCAGGCGAAATCACACAAAGACAAGAGCTTGGCTCCGGCCGGGAATCGAACCCTGGTCGGCAAGCTTATATAGACAGTGACTAACCCATTCGGCCACGAAGAAAAATAAAAGTCAATGACAATTCTACTGTACTTATACCTGTCGAATTCAGGTATTTTGTACTTAGAATTGAAATCAACCCATCTTCACCATCGTAGCTAATTGGTAGTTTGTTACTTGGCATTCAATTAATGATAAATTTTGCACATTTTTACGTGTTTTTCATATTCAAATAAGCCATATATATTTTTGATATATTAATGTCTGGATTCTCTTAACGACCTCGGGATCAGAGCCCCAGGCGAAATCACACAAAGACAAGAGCTTGGCTCCGGCCGGGAATCGAACCCTGGTCGGCAAGCTTATATAGACAGTGACTAACCCATTCGGCCACGAAGAAAGATAAAAGTCAATGACAATTCTACTGTACTTATACCTGTCGAATTCAGGTATTTTGTACTTAGAATTGAAATCAACCCATCTTCACCATCGTAGCTAATTGGTAGTTTGTTACTTGGCATTCAATTAATGATAAATTTTGCACATTTTTACGTGTTTTTCATATTCAAATAAGCCATATATATTTTTAATATATTAATGTCTGGATTCTCTTAACGACCTCGGGATCAGAGCCCCAGGCGAAATCACACAAAGACAAGAGCTTGGCTCCGGCCGGGAATCGAACCCTGGTCGGCAAGCTTATATAGACAGTGACTAACCCATTCGGCAACGAAGAAAGATAAAAGTCAATGACAATTCTACTGTACTTATACCTGTCGAATTTAGGTATTTTGTACTTAGAATTGAAATCAACCCATCTTCACCATCGTAGCTAATTGGTAGTTTGTTACTTGGCATTCAATTAATGATAAATTTTGCACATTTTTACGTGTTTTTCATATTCAAATAAGCCATATATATTTTTGATATATTAATGTCTGGATTCTCTTAACGACCTCGGGATCAGAGCCCCAGGCGAAATCACACAAAGACAAGAGCTTGGCTCCGGCCGGGAATCGAACCCTGGTCGGCAAGCTTATATAGACAGTGACTAACCCATTCGGCCACGAAGAAAGATAAAAGTCAATGACAATTCTAATGTACTTATACCTGTCGAATTCAGGTATTTTGTAATTAGAATTGAAATCAACCCATCTTCACCATCGTAGCTAATTGGTAGTTTGTTACTTGGCATTCAATTAATGATAAATTTTGCACATTTTTACGTGTTTTTCATATTCAAATAAGCCATATATATTTTTGATATATTAATGTCTGGATTCTCTTAACGACCTCGGGATCAGAGCCCCAGGCGAAATCACACAAAGACAAGAGCTTGGCTCCGGCCGGGAATCGAACCCTGGTCGGCAAGCTTATATAGACAGTGACTAACCCATTCGGCCACGAAGAAAGATAAAAGTCAAGGACAATTCTACTGTACTTATACCTGTCGAATTCAGGTATTTTGTACTTAGAATTGAAATCAACCCATCTTCACCATCGTAGCTAATTGGTAGTTTGTTACTTGGCATTCAATTAATGATAAATTTTGCACATTTTTACGTGTTTTTCATATTCAAATAAGCCATATATATTTTTGATATATTAATGTCTGGATTCTCTTAACGACCTCGGGATCAGAGCCCCAGGCAAAATCACACAAAGACAAGAGCTTGGCTCCGGCCGGGAATCGAACCCTGGTCGGCAAGCTTATATAGACAGTGACTAACCCATTCGGCCACGAAGAAAGATAAAAGTCAATGACAATTCTACTGTACTTATACCTGTCGAATTCAGGTATTTTGTACTTAGAATTGAAATCAACCCATCTTCACCATCGTAGCTAATTGGTAGTTTGTTACTTGGCATTCAATTAATGATAAATTTTGCACATTTTTACGTGCTTTTCATATTCAAATAAGCCATATATATTTTTGATATATTAATGTCTGGATTCTCTTAACGACCTCGGGATCAGAGCCCCAGGCGAAATCACACAAAGACAAGAGCTTGGCTCCGGCCGGGAATCGAACCCTGGTCGGCAAGCTTATATAGACAGTGACTAACCCATTCGGCCACGAAGAAAGATAAAAGTCAATGACAATTCTACTGTACTTATACCTGTCGAATTCAGGTATTTTGTACTTAGAATTGAAATCAACCCATCTTCACCATCGTAGCTAATTGGTAGTTTGTTACTTGGCATTCAAGTAATGATAAATTTTGCACATTTTTACGTGTTTTTCATATTCAAATAAGCCATATATATTTTTGATATATTAATGTCTGGATTCTCTTAACGACCTCGGGATCAGAGCCCCAGGCGAAATCACACAAAGACAAGAGCTTGGCTCCGGCCGGGAATCGAACCCTGGTCGGCTAGCTTATATAGACAGTGACTAACCCATTCGGCCACGAAGAAAGATAAAAGTCAATGACAATTCTACTGTACTTATACCTGTCGAATTCAGGTATTTTGTACTTAGAATTGAAATCAACCCATCTTCACCATCGTAGCTAATTGGTAGTTTGTTACTTGGCATTCAATTAATGATAAATTTTGCACATTTTTACGTGTTTTTTTCATATTCAAATAAGCCATATATATTTTTGATATATTAATGTCTGGATTCTTTTAACGACCTCGGGATCAGAGCCCCAGGCGAAATCACACAAAGACAAGAGCTTGGCTCCGGCCGGGAATCGAACCCTGGTCGGCAAGCTTATATAGACAGTGACTAACCCATTCGGCCACGAAGAAAGATAAAAGTCAATGACAATTCTACTGTACTTATACCTGTCGAATTCAGGTATTTTGTACTTAGAATTGAAATCAACCCATCTTCACCATCGTAGCTAATTGGTAGTTTGTTACTTGGCATTCAATTAATGATAAATTTTGCACATTTTTACGTGTTTTTCATATTCAAATAAGCCATACATATTTTTGATATATTAATGTCTGGATTCTCTTAACGACCTCGGGATCAGAGCCCCAGGCGAAATCACACAAAGACAAGAGCTTGGCTCCGGCCGGGAATCGAACCCTGGTCGGCAAGCTTATATAGACAGTGACTAACCCATTCGGCCACGAAGAAAGATAAAAGTCAATGACAATTCTACTGTACTTATACCTGTCGAATTCAGGTATTTTGTACTTAGAATTGAAATCAACCCATCTTCACCATCGTAGCTAATTGGTAGTTTGTTACTTGGCATTCAATTAATGATAAATTTTGCACATTTTTACGTGTTTTTTTCATATTCAAATAAGCCATATATATTTTTGATATATTAATGTCTGGATTCTTTTAACGACCTCGGGATCAGAGCCCCAGGCGAAATCACACAAAGACAAGAGCTTGGCTCCGGCCGGGAATCGAACCCTGGTCGGCAAGCTTATATAGACAGTGACTAACCCATTCGGCCACGAAGAAAGATAAAAGTCAATGACAATTCTACTGTACTTATACCTGTCGAATTCAGGTATTTTGTACTTAGAATTGAAATCAACCCATCTTCACCATCGTAGCTAATTGGTAGTTTGTTACTTGGCATTCAATTAATGATAAATTTTGCACATTTTTACGTGTTTTTCATATTCAAATAAGCCATACATATTTTTGATATATTAATGTCTGGATTCTCTTAACGACCTCGGGATCAGAGCCCCAGGCGAAATCACACAAAGACAAGAGCTTGGCTCCGGCCGGGAATCGAACCCTGGTCGGCAAGCTTATATAGACAGTGACTAACCCATTCGGCCACGAAGAAAGATAAAAGTCAATGACAATTCTACTGTACTTATACCTGTCGAATTCAGGTATTTTGTACTTAGAATTGAAATCAACCCATCTTCACCATCGTAGCTAATTGGTAGTTTGTTACTTGGCATTCAATTAATGATAAATTTTGCACATTTTTACGTGTTTTTCATATTCAAATAAGCCATATATATTTTTGATATATTAATGTCTGGATTCTTTTAACGACCTCGGGATCAGAGCCCCAGGCGAAATCACACAAAGACAAGAGCTTGGCTCCGGCCGGGAATCGAACCCTGGTCGGCAAGCTTATATAGACAGTGACTAACCCATTCGGCCACGAAGAAAGATAAAAGTCAATGACAATTCTACTGTACTTATACCTGTCGAATTCAGGTATTTTGTACTTAGAATTGAAATCAACCCATCTTCACCATCGTAGCTAATTGGTAGTTTGTTACTTGGCATTCAATTAATGATAAATTTTGCACATTTTTACGTGTTTTTCATATTCAAATAAGCCATATATATTTTTGATATATTAATGTCTGGATTCTCTTAACGACCTCGGGATCAGAGCCCCAGGCGAAATCACACAAAGACAAGAGCTTGGCTCCGGCCGGGAATCGAACCCTGGTCGGCAAGCTTATATAGACAGTGACTAACCCATTCGGCCACGAAGAAAGATAAAAGTCAATGACAATTCTACTGTACTTATACCTGTCGAATTCAGGTATTTTGTACTTAGAATTGAAATCAACCCATCTTCACCATCGTAGCTAATTGGTAGTTTGTTACTTGGCATTCAATTAATGATAAATTTTGCACATTTTTACGTGTTTTTCATATTCAAATAAGCCATATATATTTTTGATATATTAATGTCTGGATTCTCTTAACGACCTCGGGATCAGAGCCCCAGGCGAAATCACACAAAGACAAGAGCTTGGCTCCGGCCGGGAATCGAACCCTGGTCGGCAAGCTTATATAGACAGTGACTAACCCATTCGGCAACGAAGAAAGATAAAAGTCAATGACAATTCTACTGTACTTATACCTGTCGAATTCAGGTATTTTGTACTTAGAATTGAAATCAACCCATCTTCACCATCGTAGCTAATTGGTAGTTTGTTACTTGGCATTCAATTAATGATAAATTTTGCACATTTTTACGTGTTTTTCATATTCAAATAAGCCATATATATTTTTGATATATTAATGTCTGGATTCTCTTAACGACCTCGGGATCAGAGCCCCAGGCGAAATCACACAAAGACAAGAGCTTGGCTCCGGCCGGGAATCGAACCCTGGTCGCCAAGCTTATATAGACAGTGACTAACCCATTCGGCCACGAAGAAAGATAAAAGTCAATGACAATTCTACTGTACTTATCTTTCTTCGTGGCCGAATGGGTTAGTCACTGTCTATATAAGCTTGGCGACCAGGGTTCGATTCCCGGCCGGAGCCAAGCTCTTGTCTTTGTGTGATTTCGCCTGGGGCTCTGATCCCGAGGTCGTTAAGAGAATCCAGACATTAATATATCAAAAATATATATGGCTTATTTGAATATGAAAAACACGTAAAAATGTGCAAAATTTATCATTAATTGAATGCCAAGTAACAAACTACCAATTAGCTACGATGGTGAAGATGGGTTGATTTCAATTCTAAGTACAAAATACCTGAATTCGACAGGTATAAGTACAGTAGAATTGTCATTGACTTTTATCTTTCTTCGTGGCCGAATGGGTTAGTCACTGTCTATATAAGCTTGCCGACCAGGGTTCGATTCCCGGCCGGAGCCAAGCTCTTGTCTTTGTGTGATTTCGCCTGGGGCTCTGATCCCGAGGTCGTTAAGAGAATCCAGACATTAATATATCAAAAATATATATGGCTTATTTGAATATGAAAAACACGTAAAAATGTGCAAAATTTATCATTAATTGAATGCCAAGTAACAAACTACCAATTAGCTACGATGGTGAAGATGGGTTGATTTCAATTCTAAGTACAAAATACCTGAATTCGACAGGTATAAGTACAGTAGAATTGTCATTGACTTTTATCTTTCTTCGTGGCCGAATGGGTTAGTCACTGTCTATATAAGCTTGCCGACCAGGGTTCGATTCCCGGCCGGAGCCAAGCTTTTGTCTTTGTGTGATTTCGCCTGGGGCTCTGATCCCGAGGTCGTTAAGAGAATCCAGACATTAAAATATCAAAAATATATATGGTTTATTTGAATATATATACATATATATAAACACACACACACATATATATATATATATATATATATCTATAAACATATATATATATATATATATATATATATATATATATATATATATATATATATATATACATACACACACACACACACACACATATATATATATATATATATATATATATATATATATATATATATATTCAAATGTTAATTTGTATTTGGAAACAAATCTATGACCCCAAAAAAGATACTTTTACCCCTTGACAATACATGAATCAGCACCAAGACGAAATCAACCAAATGGTAACAGGATGATCACGTAAGTTCTTGGATTAGAAGATTATGCTTCAGGGATTAAACTCACATAAGATGATTGGGGATTATAAATCCAGATTCATTTTGGGCCCGAATGCGAGC
>NC_090764.1:24797895-24802895 GCF_036898095.1 Palaemon carinicauda
TATACATTTATATCGGCATTAATCTAGGGTAGAAGGATATGTGCGAATAACCAGTTAGGTAATATCTGAGAGACGAGGCGATTGAAACTAACTTTAATTCAACAGACAGCGAGCTTTTTATCAACCGTTTCAGTGGAAGAATGTCGCAAAAATTCAGATTTATATATACAGATATATATATATATATATATATATATATATATATATATATATATCTGTATATATATATATATATATATATATATATATATATGTATATATCTGTATATATACATATACAGTATATACATACATACATATTCACACACTCACATATATATATATATATATATATATATATATATATATATATATATATATACTGACTGTATTCATATCTTTTCGAAATCCAAATTTTAGTAGATACAATATCTACTGAGATATTTTGCAAGCCATAAAAATCTCTGAAATTGAATAATTTTCTTTCATATCACCAAACCTTAGACCCGTGTCAGGGTATACATTTATCAATTAAAAATCTGCCCTGTAAAGACGGATAATATTTCAGCTCGGCTCATACTTTTGGATATCTGATGAAGTCAGAATAAAAATCATAAGAAAAGATGGATTGTCCCGTAGGTTATATAATGCGATGATCTCTTTAAGTGAATCCTACATGCGATCTTTACAGAAAAATGAGATACATTTCAATGAATTTTAATTTCTCGATTTATTTGTTTACAGGTTTTTTGATAGCCAACGAAATCGTTTATATGCCCGAATAGGGAATGAAATGCAGTGTCTTCAACCCTTGTAAGAAAAATAATTGAGTCTCTGTAAATGATATTACCTCAGGTTTCCAAGACTTGAACCCTTGTCAGAAAAAAATTGAGTCTGTGCAAATAATATTAGCTCAGGTTTCCAAGCATTGAACCCTTGTCACCGAAATAATTGAGTCTATGCAAATAAAATTATTCAAGTTTCCAAATCTTGAACCCTTGTCAAAGAAATAATTGAGTTTATTCAAATAAAATTACCCCAGGTTTCCAAGTCTTGAAATCTTGTCAGACAAATAATTGAGTCTGTGCAAATAAAATTATTCAAGTTTCCAAGTCTTGAACCCTTGTCAGAGAAATAATTGAATCTGTGCAAATAAAACTATTCAAGTTTCCATGTCTTGAACCCTTGTCAGAGAAATAATTGAATCTGTGCAAATGAAATTATTCAAGTCTCCAAGTCTTGAACCCTTGTCAGAGAAATAATTGAGTCTGTGCAAATAAAATTATTCAAGTTTCCAAGTCTTGAACCCTTGTCAGAGAAATAATTGAGTCTGTGCAAATAAAATTATTCAAGTTTCCAAGTCTTGAACCCTTGTCAAACAAATAATTGAGTCTGTGCAATTAAAATTATTCAAGTTTCCAAGTCTTGAACCCTCGTCAGAGAAATAATTGAGTCTGTTCAAATAATATTATTCAAGTCTCCAAGTCTTGAACCCTTGTCAGAGAAATAATTGAGTCTCTGCAAATAAAATTATTCAAGTTTCCAAGTCTTGAACCCTTGTCAGAGAAATAATTGAGTCTGTGCAAATAAAATTATTCAAGTTTCCAAGTCTTGAACCCTCGTCAGAAAAATAATTGAGTCTGTTCAAATAATATTATTCAAGTCTCCAAGTCTTGAACCATTGTCAGAGAAATAATTGAATCTGTGCAAATAAAACTATTCAAGTCTCCAAGTCTTGAACCCTTGTCAAAGAAATAATTGAGTCTGTGCAAATAAAATTATTTGTTTCCAATTCTTGAACCCTTGTCAGAGAAATAATAGTCTGTGCAAATAAAATTATTCAAGTTTCCAAGTCTTGAACCCTTGTCAGAGAAATAATTGAGTCTGTGCAAATAAAATTATTCAAGTTTCCAAGTCTTGAACCCTTGTCAGAGAAATAATTGAGTCTGTGCAAATAAAATTATTCAAGTTTCCAAGTCTTGAACCCGTGTCAGAGAAATAATTGAGTCTGTTCAAATAATATTATTCAAGTCTCCAAGTCTTGAACCCTTGTCAGAGAAATAATTGAATCTGTGCAAATAAAACAATGAAAGTTTCCATGTCTTTAACCCTTGTCAGAGAAATAATTGAGTCTGTGCAAATAAAATTATTTGTTTCCAATTCTTGAACCCTTGTCAGAGAAATAATAGTCTGTGCAAATAAAATTATTTAAGTTTCCAAGTCTTGAACCCTTGTCAGAGAAATAATTGAGTCTCTGCAAATAAAATTATTCAAGTTTCCAAGTCTTGAACCCTTGTCAGAGAAATAATTGAGTCTGTGCAAATAAAATTATTCAAGTTTCCAAGTCTTGATATACCTCATTCACTTTCACACCTTAATTCCTAATATAATTGATTAGGGTATCCTTACCTTATTCCATTATCTTGTTGTCCTGTTGCTTCGGTAGATTAACCTTACACCTTTAAGATTTCATCTTGTGAACAACGGGGCGAACAGTACTGGTCAACGTATTCTAACAGATCTCTTTCCCTAAAAATAAAAATGGAATTATGAAATTACTTCCCAAACGACATTTCGAAAACAGCAATTTACAATTCTAGAATCGTTTTCTATTTTTCATTTAGGTAGATGTTTTTTTTAAAAAGATTCTTTTATTTCCCCAGTGATATTCGAAATGTTATTTAGCGGACATGACCTTTATGATAGAACGATCAAACAAAACGTTGAATTTTACAATATAAATTGCAGCCATATCAGAAATTACTTATTTCTTTCAAGTATTTAGGATATATCGTTTTTAGATATATATCATATTTGGGGATCATTCATATTTCCTATCCATATTTGAAAAATTTTCGTAAAAATTATGTTAATTGCTCTATTAAGATTTTTCAATGGTTTTTACAGGATACGGGAAATCTATTTTTCTATATCTATCATTGTCATCATCATTATCAACATCATCATCTCCTATTAAGCATATTGAAACAAAGGGTCTCGGTTAGATTTCGCCAGTCGTCTTTATCTTGAGCTTTTAAATCAATACTTCTTCATTCATCATCTACTTCACGTTTCATAGTCCTCAGTCATGGAGGGCTGGGTCTTACAACTCTTCTATTGCCTTATAATATATATTGAATATATCAAAATATCCCAACATCCCAAGATTATTCAACCTAATGATAACCATGTTCGTTTTACAAAAACTGTGAAGTTTCATAAATTATTTTCCTTGTTTTATTGTTAAAATAAATATCTTAAGTGTTAATTCCAACATTGAACCATGTGATTTTATTTTTATATGTAATACTTTAATTCATTGAATTTATTAAACGCCAAACATTTATCATAGTAAAATGTCGAGTAAATTAAATGTGGTTATAAATATGCAACGGCAATAGAAAAAATAAAAAATCAAGCAAAGATGAGCTTGAAAAATGTATATAGAATAAACACAGTACAACTTTATACAATTATGATGTGAATCGGGGCGAAAAAAGTTAAGAAGAAATGATTTAGCATAAAAAATAAAATGAAAAAGAAGAAAATATCCAGGCTAGGAGAGAGGAAAGACCCAGTTGAAGGTAGTTCAGTAACCTTATGGGACATTTATTTCCACCTAATTGTCACTCCTGGACGAGACCCAGGGGAAGGAGGGTAACGGCAAATTATTCTCTCTGGATCAATAAAGAGATGCAAGACACAAGTATATGCTTTCAACTTTCCGATTATTCAGATTGATAAGTCAGTTAATCTAATTGTTTAACCAGTTTATATCGACGTCAATGACCTTAGATGTCAGGATGCCAGAAAACCTCAAATCCATCAATCAATTGACCAGTTTATAGGTAGTAGGCTGGCCAGGGCACCATCCACCCGTTGAGATACTACCGCTAGTTATTGGATCCTTTCACTGGCCAGACAGTGCTACATTGGATCCCTCTCTCTCATTACTGCTCATTTTGTCTTTGCCTTCGCATATACCAAAAGCCAAACCAGTGTTCTCTAGTCTTGGGTAGTGCCATGGCCTCTCCACCATAATATTCCACTGTTTTGGCTTAGAGTTCTCTTGCTTGAGGGTACACTATCTTATTTCTCTTCCTCTTATTTTTTTTTGAGGTTTTTATAGTTTATATATGAAAGACCTAATTTGGTGTTATTACTGTTTTTAAAATATCTTATTTTGATTGTTTATTTCCTTGTTTCCTTTCCACACTGGCCTATTTTTCCCTGTTTGAGCCCTTGGGCTTATGGCATCTTTCTTTTCCAACTGGGGTTATAGCTTAGCTTGTAATAATAATAATAATAATAATAATAATAATAATAATAATAATAATAATAATAATAATAATAGTACAATTGAAAATTTTGACTTCAAAATGGTTAGCTAACTGAATTGGTAAGTCAGTTAAACTAATTGTTTGACCATTTCCAATTCACAATGCAAATGAAAAATATAACATAACAAAATAGCTGAATTCTTAGTAATTTCTCAAAATTATTTTGCAAGTAGTAAGTCCAAACTCCTTATTGAAGAATTTTGTTTCCAACGTCGAATGTATGATGATATTCAAACATGAATTCTTGCTGGAGATGACAGTAAAATTTTATTTATCTTTTTAATGATGGGCAATACGCATTCGCATCAGTAAAACAGCAACAGATATGTAAGAGATGATACAATACAAGTGACAAATTGACAATAAAAAAAGAAAAGGTAAACAAGCAGACCACAGAAATAACATCTCAGTAAAGTTGATATAAATACGAGACTATTTCATCTAAATAGACAGAGAGAGAGAGAGAGAGAGAGAGAGAGAGAGAGAGAGAGAGAGAGAGAGAGAGAGAGAGAGAGAGAGAGAGAGAGAGACAGATGCTGGCTGAAGTATCATCTTAAACTGTAGCATAAATTATATATGATAGGCGAGTTTCTAATTAAAAGTCAAACATTTTCTGTATTTTTCTATAATCATCTTCCATATACAATAACGAAAAGACAAAGCATCTGTAATAACCCATCG
>NC_090764.1:24812895-24825395 GCF_036898095.1 Palaemon carinicauda
TGAGTAGAAAAGAGTTAAGAACAAGATATGAAGATCCATTAACATTTCTGCTCATTAACTGCGAATATGATGAAAATTCAATCATGTAATATCAGAAGTGTTCAGCTTACTTCCAATATCTTCGATCCTGCAGTTAATGTATAGTTTTGGTTTTTGCCAATGCAGATTATTATTATACCATACGGTTATTTTGTTTTCTACATTCTAACCTTTCACTGGATATTACACTTGTGTGAGGTGGCTGTTAGGTGAATGCAAGTGAAATTTACTCAACAGATAACGAGCCTATATACAGTTGAGAGCAAGAATGTCACAAAAATTCAAACAATCTGAAACAGGCTATGGCAAGCTTAAACAGGTTTTCATTATCAGTGCGGGAGAGAGCGAGATATAGAAAGGCAATAGCATTACAGTGTATGAGCGTGTTCCAAACACGTGAGGTACACGGCTCCCCCTCTAAAAAAGACATACATGTGAAATAGGGCGCCCTGCATTAGAGAGACGAACTGTAGGTGGGTTATCTTTGCTGGAGATATAAAGATTTAGGGGATCAATGGAGACCAAGTCTTCTTTGCTGGTCGCAGGGTTGTAGGGGACTTTATAATGTTGGGTGATGCCCAGGAGATTTGCTAATGATGTCCCCTATTGAGAGGTGAAAGTGGTACCCCTTTCAGAAGTAATATACTTAGGGATACCAAGTCTCGCTATCCACCCTGAAAGTAAGGCAGATGTATGTGAGGCGGACATTGCAGTTTGCATTGGAATGGCTTCAGGCTAAGGAGTGGAGTAGAAAAGGACAGTAACTAGGTAACGGTGCCCTTGTGATGTGGGTAGGGGACCTACTACATTACGTGAATGTGGGCAAAACGACGCTATGTTTGAGGAAAGGTGCCCACTCCTGAATCCTTGTGGCGATGTACTTTTGACGATTGGCATGAAGTATAGGCGCAGACCCAATCCTTAACATCCTTAGTAATGCCATGCCAAATAAACTTCGTCTTCAGTAGCTGCGCAGCTGATCAGCGTGAGGGATATGAGGGGTCATGTATGAAATCAAATACCTGTTGATGCATGTGGGCAGCTTTCCATGGTCGTGGTTTACAGCTCTTACGTCACTTACGAAGTTGTCAAAGGTGATGTCTTCCCATTGGAGGGATTTGAAGGATGTCCTACATGCTTGGTACTCTGGATCTTTTCATTAGGTTTCTGCAAAGGTGTTGTAATCCAATCTCAGGTGAATCGTGGCCAATGTGTTTCTTGGCAGGGCATTGGCAACAGGATTCATTTTCCCAAGGACTTGTTGAAGGATGCAGTTGTATAGTTGTATTCAGCTACAGTGGAGAGATGTTGGCGTTGACGGGTGGACCCGACATCAGACTGTCGAGTGAAGCCCTGCACCAAAGGCATGTGGTTCGTGCAAGTGACAAAGGGCGTACCTTTTAAGAAATGGCGAAAGTGATGGACAGCCAAATCCACCGCCAGCCATATGAGGTCGAAGATGGAGTAGCCAGATTTGTCACAGACACTTTTCCACTGAAGAAGGCCAGTGGCTGGGGCGAGCCATTGACCACCTGCTTGAGTACTGCACCAATAGCAATGCTGCTGGCATTGGTGGAGAGAAGGAGGTGCAAGTGGCATGGGAAAAGTGAGAGAGGTAATGGTTGATAGGGCATTTTTTACATTGCAGAAGGCCGCTTCTTGAAGGGGACCCCAATTCAGGTCTTTTGGCTTGCCCTTGAGGAAGGCACTGGGGTGGACCAAAGTGGCTGTGATGGCTGGTAGGAACTGATGATATTAGTTCATCATGCCCAAGAACTCTTGTAGTGATTTGAATGTCATGGGTGTGGAGAAGTTCTGAACACGGATGAGGTGGAAGCCTTCAGGAGTGTTACGATATCCTAAAAACGATACTTCGTTGGCAACAAAGGAACATTTGTCGTACCGGACTACAAGGCCGTTCTGTTATAAGCAGTTGAGAACAATGCATAGGTGACCGAGATGTTCCTCTTTGGAGGAAGAGAACACAAGTATGTTGTTCAAGTAACATACGCAGAATGGGCGGTCCCGTAAGATGCCATCCATGAAGCGTTTAATAGTGGCCCAAACATTAAGAACATCAAAACAGGAGTACAGTAATTGACTGTATTTGCAATGAAGGGGGTGTTGATAGTGGTCTTGAGAATGCCTTCTGGGTTCATGGGCACCTAATAATACCGCTTCAAGAGGTCGAGAGTGGAGAACGCCTTTGCTTTGGCTAATTAAGAGGTAATGTGGTCGATGTTGGGGAGGGGGTAGTGATCCAGTTCTGTCTGCATAATCAGATGCCTGTAATCCCCAAAAGGGTGCAGGAAAGGCCCATTTCTTCTATTTCAGTGAACATTTGTTTGTTCTTCATTATACAGGGGAGATAAGCAAGAAGCTATTTTTTTCCTGAACAGACTAGTTTCCGCAATCTCCCCATTAAGCAACACTTCAGATGCTTGCTCATCTTTGGTCTGCACTACCAGCATCTCTATCACACATAATAGTGCTTGACATACGACTGTTGAAACACCACTAGAAATTATTTTTAATATTGTTATCTTAAAATATATTTCTCAATTTATATGAAAAGCTCGTTGACGTAACTATTTCTTCTCCCTTTTCCTCTTATAGCGATAATTCTAATGATTCTCTACCAGCTCTCTTTGATTTATTCTTACAGAAACGCTATACGGGACACAAAAACTAAAATAATTGGATGCGACTAACTTCATCTTGATTGTAAAATAATGTAAAACCTATACCATAGTAATCTATGTTATTTCCATTACGGCCTCTTCATGTAAACATAGACATAAACGTCTTTAGAAATGAAGCTTACCTATAAGTATCTCATCTCTGAAAACTCTACGTTAGAAGATAAAGACTTGATTTTATTTCCACGAGTTTCATTATCATAACAGAAGCAGCTGAGATCTTCTGAACAATCCCTCTTCAATAATTCATTTTCGGCTTCCATTCCCTCTTGCAAAATTCATTCCTTACCTTCTTTATTTTCATCTTTCCCGTCTTCAGTCTTTTATCGAGGTAGTCTTTGTTCTGGCATTGTGATTTCACTTTTCCTTCGCCAGTCCACTCTTTTAAACCGCTTCACTTAACCAGTCTCTCCTTTGAAGGTATAAGTTTTTTTTTCTTCGTTGTACGGCATTTGCAAAGAGGACGCTCATCAATATTCCTCATAAAAGAGTGTTTTTAAGTGTTTTAAAGACATAATTCTTCTTCATTAGTTTCCATAATGCCAGGGTAGAGATACAGAATGTGTCTGACTATATGCATCTATTAACTTGGTAAATAATAATCCTTCATATTAAAGACAATCCGTAATGCTCGGTGGTGCAATATCTATTTGAAGCAATTAATGCTTCCTCAATTTCATTATGGTGTCCAAGAAAGGAGAACTAATTTACTTAAAACATACAATATATGTATATATATATATATATATATATATATATATATATATATATATATATATATAAACCAACCTTCAGATGCAGCTGTTTCTAGCCCACTGCAGGACAAATGGCTCGGACAAGTCCTTATGTATATATATATATATATATATATATATATATATATATATATATATATATATATATATAAATTTATATATATATACATAAATATATATACATACATATATATATATATATATATATAGATATATATATATATACATATATATATATACATATACATATATATATATATATATATATATATACATACGTAGTTATATGCACATATAAATTAGAGACTGTAAACGTAACTAAAAATACTTGCTTTTTCTTAGAAAGCAAATAGTTATCCGGTATATTAGTATAAAAAGTTCACGGACTGTAAACGTCACAAGAGAATATTATTATTTTGTCGCTCTTACAGAAAGGTATAACTACTGAGTTTGGGGAAAATTCAAAATACTTTATGATTCGACAAAAAAAAAAAGTTGATATACTCCTAACAAATCCGAAATGTAACCTAAAAATTATAGTTGGTTAGTACATAAGCAATAACACAGAATATTGTTCACATTGAAATGAATAAAATTATTTCTGAAAGATATATCTTTGAAATCTGGCCAACTGATAAGGTACAATTAGATCTCGATGTAATGAAGAGAGCAATTAATAATAATAATAATGATAATAAAGATAATAATAATAATAATAATGATAATAATAATAATAATAATAATAATAATAATAATAATAATAACTAGACTGCGACTGGCTAAAGCCAGTGGCGGAGGATTCCCCTGCAAAATAGGTGTGGAAATGCTTTTGTCAATTGGTAAAAGATGTTAGCCCACGTCAATTTTTTTTTTTTTCATGAAGTACCCATATGACCTTGAAAATGAGGGTCAAGGTCAAAATGAGGGTCAAGGTCAAAATTGACATTTGATTTGTAGGTTTTATGCATATGTTTGGGGTAGTTTACTATAGCATGCTATGACCAAAAAACCAGTATTTCATGGAGAAATTGGCAAAGTCACGATTTCTGCAATGACAAAAATAGTAAAAAATATATATTAAAAAAAGTAATTAAGCAGTCGCTACAAAAGTTAAGCTAACCTTAGATAAGTATATAGGGCATCATATGCCACTAAGATCATTGCTCTGGGCCTTCCAGTTTTT
This sequence comes from Palaemon carinicauda, assembly GCF_036898095.1. Lineage (NCBI taxonomy): Eukaryota > Metazoa > Arthropoda > Malacostraca > Decapoda > Palaemonidae > Palaemon > Palaemon carinicauda. The sequence goes on from NC_090764.1 coordinate 24,817,572, forward strand.
GAGATCTCGGAAACAAACCTGTTTTGACCCGGTTTGGCCATTAGCAACCTTGACCTTGACCTACTTGCATTAAAGTAGGGCAATATCTGGGGATTTACCCCTGTATCATTGTCCATAAGGCCCTTAGCCATACAGCTTATACTTTAGGCCTAATGTCAATTTCAAATTTTACAAATTTTGCCTTTAAAAGCCCCTGTGACCTTGAAAAGTAGGCCAAGGTCACTTAAACTGGGTCTATGGCATATTCTTACCATAGGCTACCTATGATAATAATTTCAGATTTTTTGCGAAAAAAAAAAAACGCACGGAAAGAATAATAATAATAATAACTAGACTGCGACTGGCTAAAGCCAGTGGCGGAGGATTCCCCTGCAAAATAGGTGTGGAAATGCTTTTGTCAATTGGTAAAAGATGTTAGCCTACGTAAATTTTTTTCCATAAAATACCCATATGACCTTGAAAATGAGGGACAAGGTCAAAATGAGGGTCAAGGTCAAATTTTACATTTGATTTGGAGGTTTTATGCATATGTTTGGGGTAGTTTACTATAGCATGCTATGACCAAAAAACCAGTATTTCATGGAGAAATTGCCAATGTCACGATTTCTGCTATGTCAAAAATAGTAAAATATATATATTAAAAAAAGTAATTAAGCAGTCGCTACAAAAGTTAAGCTAACCTTAGATAAGTATATAGAGCATCATATGCCACTAAGATCAGGGCTCTGGGCCTTCCAGTTTTTGAGATCTCGGAAACAAACCTGTTTTGACCCGGTTTGGCCATTAGCAACCTTGACCTTGACCTACTTGCATTAAAGTAGGGCAATATCTGGGGATTTACCTCTGTATCATTGTCCATAAGGCCCTTACCCATACAGCTTATACTTTAGGCCTAATGTCAATTTCAAATTGTACAAATTTTGCCTTTAAAAGCCCCCGTGACCTTGAAAAGTAGGTCAAGGTCACTTAAATTGGGTCTATGGCATATTCTTACCATACATAGGCTACTTATGATAATAATTTCAGATTTCTTGCGAAAAAAAAAACGCGCGGAAAGAATAATAATAATAATAATACCAAAAACAATAGCATTCCCCTAAAAGGGAATCTTAATAATAATACCAAAAACCAATAGCATTCCCCTACAAGGGAATCCTAATAATAAAATATTTACATCCGAAGCACCGTATAGATAAAAAAAAAAAATACAATTGACATCATATTATATTTCCGAACCCACACCTGTAACTGAAACAAAAGAAAAGATCTTCAAATACAGAGGAAAACTATATAAAAAATCTAATACTATTCGTATGTGACAATGCGTTTCCCGAACTATATAAATAATAAGCAATTAATATTATTCTATGGATGATTTCTGATACAGTGAAATACGAAACAATAGTTTTACAAACCGCTATATCGCGTCGTTACAAACCCTGTGGGAATGCAGAACGTCTCCTTATAGTGAAGTGTAGCATAATGCAAGAAACTTGTGCCATAAATATTATGAAAGAGCTCTAATGGCCAAGATTCGCAGGCGCTCTTTGTAGAAGCTAAGAATATACATGAAGATTTTACGTAATTTTTGTGTGTGTTGGGTTTAAAGGGTTAAAGTCCATTGAAAAGAAACGTGCCAGAAAGTTCGTCTTTAAGACTGAGGCAAATGTCACGTCTCCCTACTCGAGTCGTATAAAAACATATTTGACACACTTATCAAATGGTTCTTCCTACACTGTTAAAAATTTGCCGTAAGAAAGGGTAAAAATCCTGGAATAGATGTTGCCAGGCATTTACAGTTTTAAAAACGGATATATTGACGTAAAGGATTGATATTACGGTCACCAACCCGTAAAATATAATAAAAAATTAAGGTAAAATTACGATCGTCTGTATTTACACTGAAATACGGTTAAGAACGGTATATCTTTACGGAAAATTTCCGATTAAAATTACGGATTTTTTAAACAGTGCACTCTATTTACTTTGGCATCTGAATATTTCAAGTACCATGCCCTGCCATCTTTCTCTGTAATACCTAGTGACATTCAAGATAGAATCAACATAATAAATTCTAACTCTCGATTCTATATCAGTTTACTTAGCATTAAGGAACTACTATCAGGGTCTCAATCTGCAGTTTGTAGCAATAAAGATAGCTGCTTTCATTTCACGTTTTCCATTTATTTCATTTACATTCACCTTCTCCTTACCAAAGGTTATATTACTATTACACTGTTAGCAGTTCAAAAATTGACATACCCCGTTTAATCCGTTTAAAAAATCACGCAAATATCTTAAAAAGGCAAAATTTCAAATGCACTTTATCCACATGTAAACCTAAATACACACACACAACACACACACACACACACACACACACACACACACACACATATATATATATATATATATATATATATATATATATATATACATATGCATATATATATATATATATATATATATATATATATATATATATACATATGCATATATATATATATATATATATATATATATATATATACATATGCATATATATATATATATATATATATATGTGTGTGTGTGTGTGCATGTGTGTGTGTATATATTATTACGGCTGAGGTATTATGCAAACTCCCGAGCTCCAAACTCACCTGTTTATTTTTACATAAATTTGTTATCGTTGAAAAATACTCGAGAATATTACGCAACTCCCAGACGGCAATATATATGAAAACTGAATATCCAAAGGTCTCTTACGTTACACTCCAAACAAAACAGGGTGATTACTTTACAAGAACTATTCTAAACCAACCTATTACTTTGGTTCTTAGTCAAGGAATCGCGAAAAATACAGACAAAAATATTGGCGTTTGAAAGAATACATGCATTACAAAATAAATTCTAGAAAAAGTTAACAACACAAAAGAATTACCATCAAAAATAAATCACTTGAAATTTAAATCTGAACTAAGCCTTGTTTCACTGGAAATTAATTTATGAAATATTCAAATTTGATAATTAATGAAAAGAGGTAACACTTCACACTCTAATGATCAAACACTAAATGAAATTTACATATATGTAACTGTTACACTTACGTCTTTTGGTTCACAGCAAGGTTCTGAACAGTCAAGCAAAATTTTCTAATGCACTTCAATGTTTAAGCTAAATCTCAAAGGGCCAATTACAAAAATTCATGTTAGAAAATGTATTTACATTAACACACTACACTTTAACTAATTATTCAATAATTTCATCAACGTTTGAACAACACTATACACGATGATATACGTTGGGTAAAAATCACTTATTCACGTTTGAGAGGACACACACTTGAGAGGAGAGAGGGCACGCGAACTTTGGCTCTTACAGAGGGATAGGCTGGATCTCTTCAGCTGCTTAAGCATAGCTAGGTCATATATATATTAACTTGATTCGTCAAGAAAATTCTAATAGATCATTCTCGCAGCATGGCGGGGGCATGGCTCTAGCGGCATAAGGTTCAAAGTGTAGTAATTTGAAGAAGGGATACTAACCTTGCTAGCGAGTCAACCCTCTCTCAGCTAACTCCACCCACCTCCCTCTCGTGACAATAAAAAAAAAAGAGAATTAAATCTAATTCGAGAATTTTTATGCACTTTCTAACCATGTGGAAACATAAAGATGACATAATTCCTCGTTCTTATACCTCATGAGGGTCATAAAGCATACCTAAACAAGTTACATAAGACTTTGTAACAAAACTACATGAAATAAAAAGTTAATTCTTAAGAATAACGTAAATTTACATATACTGAATTGAATGAAAATACAATTAAATAAATGAAGAAAGTGTTATGTAATTTACATGCATTACTAAAACTCACCTTACGAGCTGGCAATACATATCTTAAATACAAACAAGAAATACATGAATAAAATATTTACTCTTATAATACACCAGCTTAATAAGTATATATATATATATATATATATATATATATATATATATATGTATGTGTGTACCTGAGTGAGGAACATGGATACATTAACGTGATGCGAGGGTTTGTGTATCGCTATGATGAGCAAAGCTGTATTAATCAGGGCCACCCCTACTAGGTTGGTTTGCTGTCAGCAATCAGACTAAAGTCTCCCACCATCACCAATCCGCAGAGGCCAGTGTGGTATTTAAAACTGGCTAAACAAAACATGGATATGGGCATGTCTGAGGCATTTGTCCTGCAGTGGAATAGAAACGGTTGCATTTATTATTGTATATATACATGCACATACACACACACACATATATATATACATATATATATATATATATATATATATATATGTATATATGTATATATATACATATATATACATATATATATATATATATATATAATATGTATATATATATATATATATATATATATATATATATATATATATATATATATATATATACTGTATGTGTGTGTGTGTGTGTTGTGTGGATGTGTGGATTTCCGACATACCCCTTTTCATTTTAGATAAAATGGAATAAGAACGCGAAATGGGTACAGACTTCAGATTTCTTTGTAATTCCTTATGTACTGTATGTAGGTTCAAGCTTTAAGCCATTTTATTTGAGACTTAAAAGCTAAATCCTATTTACGTTTTCCACCTTATTTCCCAAAATGAAAATTACCAACCAAAACCTTCTTTTAACCGACTCCATACTAAAATGAAATACATAATTAAAAGCAAGAATCAAATTATATATACTTATTATACGAAGAAAAAGCTTAATAAAGTCAGAACGTCGAATTGAAAAAATGGACTTACAGTGATTAACCCTTTGAGCGCCAACCCCTTTCAAATGATTTGGCCCTAAAGCCCCATGCCTTTTCTTACATTTTACTAAACTTACATTAGCACTAATACTAGACAAGATAAAACTTTCCAACATTTACTATCGTATAGCTAACTTAATACTCTTTCCATTGACATATATTATACATGTTATGAAATTTATATACGCAAATACGTAAAAAAAAAAGAAGAAAAAATGGTACGAAAATCACGTCATATGGCGCTAAAGTGATTAGAAAGTGTACGCAAATTACGCCATATGGCGTTCAAAGGGTTCAGAATCTACAAAAAGATCATGATTACAAAGGAAGTCCAAGAATACATTGCCAACACATTAGGAGAAGACTCTCCTTCCTATTCTATAATTTTAAAAGACATTCACAACAGTCTTAAAACAAACAAATCAAGGTAATCTATCACCTGATTTTGGATAATAAACATTTGCTTGTTCCCCCCCCCCCAAACAAAAAGTACACTAACGCCATCTTGAGGATATGGGGAGATGGCACATCATGGACCCTTTTGACTCATTTCAAAGTTAATCTAGACTGTATTTACCCTAGAATAGTAACCCTTATGAGGCGTGGATTCAGTATTCTCCAGGTGCTAACATTGTGAATAAGAAAATAAAAGATGAAAAGAACTAGGAAAAGGGTAAGAATAGACACAATAATTACTAAAAGTTAGCTAGTGTTTATAAAAGGAGGTATATATGAGCAAGATTAGGGTTTTAAAAGCAAATTGCTAACCAGATAAAAGCAAATAATTCTAATATAGATAATGCCAGAACAGAATTAGCCAATTGCAATAAATACTTGGGATTAAACATAACAGATGGGAATAGACTATAGAAAAAGGAAAAAAGGTAGCATGTGTAGAAAATAATGAAAAAGATTTAATTTCTCAACGAAAGCCAAGAAGGATTACGAATAATAATTAAAGGGAAAGGTTTAAAGATGTGGAGATGTACTGTTTTTCAAGTATACTTTATGTAAGAAGATGGAGGGGTATAAATTTTATTGTATATAAAATGTGTGTGTGTGTGAAACCGAGACAAAAACTGTGACCGGATGAAAGAGAATGAAATTGCGCATAAATGAATGTTATCTTTATCCCACTACGCGTTGTATGTATTACGAGGATTTGAAAACATAATGGCATTTCAACGAGTTCGTGATTCATTGTATTTTAACAACCCTTAGCCATAAACGCCCACAATCTATCATTGTCAGCTGTTGATGGAAACTAAAGTGTGGTGGAATTAGTGCACATTATGATTTTCAGTTACTACAAAAGATTTTTGTTCTTTAAAGTGTAGTTTGAGTGAAAAATAGCGAAAAGTTGGAAATTTATTCTTATTTTGTTAGTATTAGACTAATATTCAAAAGTTTTTTTTTTTATCTACAATATGCAAATAGCATATTGAATGATGTTGAGATCATATGCAGAAACTGTCTGAAATGATTACACACATGTTTTCACTTAAATGGACATATGGATTACAGATTCTATAAGGGATGAAAAGAGATCAAAGACTATCCTTCCGGTTGGTATCAGGGGCAGATGGCGAATCTTAATACTGTATATCAATTCAATAACAGACACGTCAAAGTCGCTCTATTCAACTTTCAATCTAGTTAATAAATTTTAACTTTAAATGCTTTTGTAACTCTCTCTCTCTCTCTCTCTCTCTCTCTCTCTCTCTCTCTCTCTCTCTCTCTCTCTCTCTCTCTCTCTCAATCTAGTTGTTCCATCTTAACTTTAAATGCTTTTATAAACTCTCTCTCTCTCTCTCTCTCTCTCTCTCTCTCTCTCTCTCTCTCTCTCTCTCTCTCTCTCTCTCTCTCTCTCTCTTAACAATTGATGATTACCTTTGTGATAAAATTAAAATATAATTTCATAAAGGTGTCATTTCTGTAACATAAAAAATACAATTTAAAGTAGTCTTCACATATTACTCACCATTTATTTGAAGAACCAGAAGATATGCATTTGGTGGTACGCAACTACCACGCATGGGTTCGGTTTCTTTCCATCTCATAACACTCAATACTGATGTTTCATTCTGAAAACAAGAAAAAGGAAAGTTATGGCTGATTACATGAATTAGACATTTTGCTTGACCGCTACTTTGACCTTTGACCACTGCCTTCCAAAATTTAAACATTTCCTGTTTATGCATAACAGTTAATCTCTGCAAGTTTCAGTGATTTAAGATTAAAATTGTGGCAAGGAGGGTGTTCATTAGCATACACACAAAGATGGGGTAAAACGTAATCTCCTTCAACTTATATGTCTAGAAATAACGTCTTTCTTCTTAAATGCGTGATAAATAAACAAGGATATTATATAGACATATATATATATGGATATATATAAATTATAGACATAGATATATATATATACTGGTATATATATATATATATATATATATATATATATAAAAAACAGTATATATATAGCCTACACACATATATAATATATATATATATATATATATATATATATATATATATATATAAAACGGTATATATATACACACATACATATAATATTTATATGTAAATATATATATGTATATATGTATACACACACACACACACATATATATATATATATATATATATATATATATATATATTCATATATAAACACAAATATGCCTATTAATAATAGGTAGTCATCGATGGTGGATTGAAGTTCGAATAGAGAAAGGTACGAGGCTAGCATTAAAGACTAGCTTTTGAAAAAATGGTGATGCATATAGCATCTAGAGTCCTCCATTCCCAAGAAAATGGTACACTGTTCACACATATGAATTATAAATTCGTTATCTAATTAGTATAGGATCTTCTTAGATAATTGTCTATATAACATCCATACTGTAATTGCTACATACGCGAAATCTGAGTTTCTAGTTCAGAAAACTAATATTTACATAAGCCTGCTGATATTAATCAATAAAACAAATTTTGATATTCACGTCTTTGTCTCCATCCGTACTGT
>NC_090764.1:24830395-24832895 GCF_036898095.1 Palaemon carinicauda
TCCATACAAAGCACTCTTTGGCGTTGACACCAGAGTATGTCTATGTTCAACCGCACTTCCAGAAGAAATTTTGAAGACAATGATCACTGAAGAGGATTTACTTGGAGCTTACAGTTTCTCTTCTGACTCTACTCGGCCAAACGAATCACCCGAGTTCACGAACCCTCCAGACGATTCACCTGAATGTTCTGCTCCTCCAAATGACTCGCCAGCTGATGGCCAGAATCCTCAAGGAAGACTTCATCAGCTCCAAGAAGACATAGCATTTCAACGGTCCAGAGCATCAGCTGGTCAGTTAGCACAAGCTGAGCGCATGGACAAACGTAGTCGTTTAGAACACGTCCCGGGTGATCCAAATAAATAAATAAATAATTAAGGAAAGAAAAGTAACTGCATTAATTCTTTATTTTCGTTTATTCAGATGGTTCATCAGAGAACTCTGCTCCTCTAAATGACTCCCCAGAGGACTTCGCTCAGCCAGGTAGATATGGGAAAATATACTGTTATAAAATGTAACTGAAAATTAATTTGGTTAAATTATAAACTACATGACAAGTCTATCACCATTCATTATTTCTTTTTATTTTGTTATTAAGGAAAGAAAAGTAACTGCATTTATTCTTTGTTTTCCTTTATTCAGATGGCTCAGCAGAGGGCTCTGCACATCCATTCAGTCCAACCTGTGGCCAGAATCCTCAAGGAAGACTTCATCAGCTCCAAGAAGACATAGCACTTCAACGGTCCAGAGCATCAGCTGGTCAGTTAGCTCAAGCTGAGCGCATGGACAAACGTAGTCGTTAGAACACGTCCCAGGTGATCCAGGAGATAATGTGACAATTCTCATCCCGTTAGTTGATCGAGGGAAAGGTGATCCACGAAATGTTATCGGTGTTATCCTAGATCGTAACGAAAATGACATGTATTGAATAGGCGTCAGAGATGGAATACTCAAGGGGCGCTATGGTAGGAGCCAATTTGATATCTGCAGCCATCAACTGTATAGTATTGATGAAGTGAGTGCAGACAAGGAAATAGGACTTCGTCAGGCAGTACAGCAATCATCTAGGTTTGGTGGTCAAGGTTATACTAAGTGCAACTGTACTGTAGGCAAGAAACAGTGTCAAACAAATCGCTGTAAATGTTACAAAGAAGACCAAAAGTGCAATAGTCGGTGCCACTCTAGTTTAAATTGTAAGAATAAAAAATGATATAACAATAAAAATGTCGCATTTTAGAATTAAGTTTTAATTTTGTAATTATCTCGTTCCTCAGGTTTTAGAAAATAAAGTTTTACTCAAGAATCAAGTTTGTTTTTCTGTCTGTTTATTACGGTGCCACTCTAGTTTAAATTGTAAGAATAAAAAATATAATGATAAAAATGTCGCACTTTAGAACACACACACAAACGTTCCTCGCCCGGGCGGGGTCGGAGAGTTGTGATCCATAGCAGGATCATTTCAGTCATTATGCCAAGAAAAACTATCAAAATTTTAGTCACTTTGTAAATTGTCTGCGATTTTCAGCTGATTTATAAAATGACTGGGTGAACTAGGCAGTTCACAAATTACCTAAAATAATCACTCACTTTACAAATTGTCTGGATTTAGAGATTGACTGTAACATATATATATATATATATATATATATATATATATATATATATATATATATATGCTTTTAAGAATTTTGAAGGCCTCTATTAACTGTTTAAACGTTCCATACTCCTTCTATATCCAAATTGTCTTAGTGTTTGGAACTAGTTTGGTGACCCTAACTTGGACTGATTCCAGTATATCTATATCCTTCTGAATACTTGGAGACCAGAATTGATCTCCATATTCTAGATGGGGTCTTACTAGTGATGTGTACAGCTGTATTACACTGTCTTTGTTTCTGTATTTGAATTGTCTCTTTATGTGGCCTATTAGTTTTTATGCTTTCTTTTCAGCTTTTATGTTCTCTTTGGTGAACTTCAAATCCTTGCTGATAATAATACAGACATCTTCCTCCTGGTCCACACTATCTATTTCATTACCCAGCTTTGAATAATCTGTTTGTGGGTTACTATAACCTATTTGCATAACTTTGCATTTCCCACAGTTGAAAGGCATTTGCCATTTTCTGGAAAATTCTTCTAACTTAATTAGACCTTCTCCTAAGTCTTCTACATCTTCTGAGGTTTCAGCATTTATGCCTGATTTGGTATATTCAGCAAATTTGACTATTCTACTAGTTAATCCTACATATATGTCGTAATGTAAATTAGAAATAGTAATGGGACAAGGATAGATCCTTGAGAAACACTGCTTGTAACAGCTGCCCACTCAGAGGCTTCTCCAAGGATTACAACTCTGTTATCTGTTTGTTGGCCAATCTTCGATCCATTCAGCTGGTTCGTCAATGATGCATAGTACTGTAATTTCAACCATTAATTTTTTATCAGGGACGTTGTTAAAAGCCTTTTGAAACTTTAGGTTTACGATCTCTATCGGCCTGCTTT
>NC_090764.1:24837895-24857895 GCF_036898095.1 Palaemon carinicauda
GAATAGGTACCCCCCAAAAACATGAGAAGGCAAACACAAAATATGTAAATTGACCTAATATCAAGGCCCAGACCAGATCTAAAGAGAGAGAGAGAGAGAGAGAGAGAGAGAGAGAGAGGAGAGAGAGAGAGAGAGAGAGAGAGAGAGAGAACCAAAACAAAATTGACCTAATATCAAGGCACAAACGAGAGAGAGAGAGAGAGAGAGAGAGAGAGAGAGAGAGAGAGAGAGAGAGAGAGAGAGAGATCCAAAACAAAATTGACCTAATATCAAGGCACAAAGAGAGAGAGAGAGAGAGAGAGAGAGAGAGAGGGAGAGAGAGAGAGAGAGAGAGAGAGAGAGAACCAAAACAAAATTGACCTAATATCAAGGCACAAACCAGATCGAGAGAGAGAGAGAGAGAGAGAGAGGAGAGAGAGAGAGAGAGAGAGAGAGAGAGAGAGATCCAAAACAAAATTGACCTAATATCAAGGAAGACCAAAGAGAGAGAGAGAGAGAGAGAGAGAGAGAGAGATCCAAGACAAAATTGACCTAATATCAAGGAAGACCAAAGAGAGAGAGAGAGAGAGAGAGAGAGAGAGAGAGAGAGAGAGAGAGAGAGAGAGAGATATCCAAAACAAAATTGACCTAATATCAAGGAATAGACCAAAGAAGAAGAGAGAGAGAGAGAGAGAGAGAGAGAGAGAGAGAGAGAGAGAGAGAGAGAGAGAGAGAGAGAGAGAGAGATCCAAAACAAAATTGACCTAATATCAAGGAACAGACCAAAGAGAGAGAGAGAGAGAGAGAGAGAGAGAGAGAGAGAGAGAGAGAGGAGAGAGAGAGAGAGAGAGAGATCCAAAACAAAATTGACCTAATATCAAGGCACAAACCAGATCGAGAGAGAGAGAGAGAGAGAGAGAGAGAGAGAGAGAGAGAAACCAATTTCGCCGCCACAACATTGCTAGCTGCCAATTGAGTGAATCATAAGGTTGCACGGACTAACCGAACCTGACCCAATTACAACGCGACACAGCGAGTGTTTCATGTCAGTTGCACAGCGGAATAAAAAGAGGAAAAAAGAAAAGAAAAAAGAAATGTAAAAATACTCAATGCGCCATGGTCGATGTTCCGAGGCTTCCCCACCGATCACGGCAGAAACAAACAAAAATCTTCACTGGTGTTACTGGAAATCATATTTAGGTTCTCCTTGTTGGTAGAATTATTAGTTTGTATAACCTAAATCAAAGCTATTTCGTGTTTTCTTTGCTCTCAACAATATCATAATCTTTTTTCTGATTGTTTGCAGTCCTGGTCGCTATAACAATTTCGTTTTCCTGTTTTCTACGGTCTTTTTTACTTCACACACACACACACACACACACACACACACATATATATATATATATATATATATATATATATACATATATTAGCCTACATCGGCCAAAGGGAAACTAATGTAAGAGAACAGGGATGACACAATAGGTGTAACAAGACACATTCACCATTGCCGTCGGACAATGGTATCTTCATTTTGTGCACTTTATAGGAACCCGATAGCGGCAGGGATGGATAGTACACACGAAAAAAAGTATAATATATATATATATATATATATATATATATATATATATATATATATATATATACATATATATATGGGTGTGTGTGTGTATGTGTGAAGCGTTGTCCCGAACAAGGAATGCGGCTTCAACGAAAAACAACCAAATATTTAATAAAAATTAAAGGCGGAAGCGACTCATGATCTTTGCTGTGCAATTTTAACTGGAAAATATTAACTTATGACAAAACATTGATAAGGACAGACTAGCATGGGTACAGAAAAGTTACAAAATACATCGACCAATTGTAAAATTATGAAACAAATACGTAATATACTTGACAATAGGGGGAAGATGCTATATGGGACAAAAATGGCCCTGTAAAAATCTTAAGACAGATTCAATAGAAGGACATTATGGAGGGTGTCGATGTTAAATATGTATTAGAAAATTGGGATAGGAGTGTTACATATCTAGTGTAAAACTGAGATAAAGCTGACCTATATTCCCAGGGGTATTCTAAATCCTTATGTTTGGATTATGTGATGTTATAGGAAACGACTGTAGATGTGGGTGTAATAGTACACACTCAAGTCAATTAAGAGATACTACAGATTACTGGCGAGAAAGGGCAGTACAATAACAAAATGAAGCTTTGAAAACGAAGGGCATTAATATCTAGGTGGTGAGAGAAAATGTTTTAAATACGCGAATAGTGTACCACTGTCAGAAGCAATTAAATACTGAATATATACTGTATATAATATATATATATATATATATATATATATATATATATATGTATATATATATATATATATATATATATATATATATATATATTTATATGTGTGTGTATATATATATAATATATATATATATATATATATATATATATATATATATATATATATATATATATATATGTATATATATTTGACCCTCAGCTTGAACGGAGGCTTGGTTACATTCATTCATGACTTGTTGGTCAAATAAAGTGAAAAATAAAGCAGATGGAAATGCCTTACATAAAAAAATGAGGACATGGCATAAAGGTTAGTGCATGTGAAATAACAAACGGTAATTTAAGACTGGTTGGTCATATGAAGCGGTTGATGAAAAAGTGTATACTTTTGAAACTTAGAAAGGAGAAGGAATTAAGAGATTTTGGGCGGTGCATAAACTGGTTGAAAGGTAAGAGACTTTTCTAATATCAACAGCAATGTAAAGGGAACAGTAACCATATGAGAGGGGTTTAACACGTTCCTTGAGTAGAGGTATGAAGCAGCTCCAGTTGTAAACATTTTCAGCAAAGGATTTCACCAATGAGTTAACTTAGGAAATATAAATATATTAGGGACCAGATATTAATTTACTTTGTGCCACCGCAATTATGCAAAAAATAATCTATCTATATACAGGTATACAGTGTATGTATATATATATAAATATATATATATATATATATATATATATATATATATATATATATATATATATATATATACGCGCACACACACACACACACATATATATATATATATATATATATATATATATATATATATATATATATATATATATAATACTTTACATAATCACAAGTTTTAATTTTTTTACATATCGATCCACACTCGCCTCTGCTAAATCGCGAGAAATTTCAATAGTTTCGTATTCAATTAAAAACACAAATAAGATGATTATGTGCTGCTCCAGGCAGAGCACGGGTTCTAATTATACAATTGATTTGGATCAATACACAATTTAATATCGTTAACAGTAGGTTACGTAAAACTTTACATTTAGTTATTAGACCGAATGACAAAACAACGATTTACAGCTCTTAACACTAAATGTTACTATGCTTAGACAGTTATATTAACACTTGAGATCCATTAGCAATTCTAACTCAAAATTGGCTTAGACAATTCACTAACACTTTAGTAACATAAGCAATTCAAATATAAAATGGCATTAGATTTAGACAGTTATATTAACACTTAAGTAATTCAACCGCAACAAAGTTAATTATCGAGATCAGAGACTTACGAGAGAACAAAGGTATCAGTAGCTAAAGGTTAACTTAATTCTGTAGGACCTGGTAGTATTTATGTAGACTGGCCAGAGAGGTGTGACTCAGCAAAGCTGTGTTATGTAATACCTCACAGAATCCCTTTCCCAACTTGATCTCGTAAGGATCTTTGTAAAAATAGAACTTTATGTTTTCATAACATTATTGTAAGTAACGAAAAACATGCATATTCCTTTGATAAAAACACTTTCGCAGAGAAACTTCTTTACTAAGATAAAAAAATATTCCAGAATTTAAAATCATTTCAAATGACATCATTTCCTTTTTAAACTCCACGTATTCCTTCTATAGTCTTCTAAACGTTCTACATTTCTTACATCGCCATAAATTTCTCCGATTTCATAATAATTGTACTTCTCCTTCAGATTTTATGTATCGCAGTAGATCTATTACGAATTACAATTCATTTATACTACTGATATATATATGACAGCAATTACATAACAGTAACTTAATGATAATAATAATAATATAAATATACTACTAACACTACTCATATCACCATACCTATCTTAAGCTCTCAAGACATACAGTATGTAATAATGCTCCCTTCGAGGGATTATTCCTAACAATTTATATATATATATATATATATATATATATATATATATATATATATATATAGATATATAATATATTCAAAATTTAAATGATAAATGATGCAATAACTCGTCTTATTTCACTACGTCCCCACCCTGATAAGGGAAATGGATCAATATTCATGTACTGAATATACAGTATATGTATATATATATATATATATATATATATATATATATATATATATATATATATATAAATACAACAACAGTAACTACAATATTCATATACTGTTAATACAGTATATATATATATATATATATATATATATATATATATAAATACAACAACAGTAACCACAAGTTCAGACATGTCCTTATTTTGTCTGGGGTTTGTCCATTCTCATCACCACGCTGGCCACTGCGGAATGGTGATGTAGGGAGATTTTAGTCTGATTGCTCACAGCAAACCAGCTTTGTATGAAAAGCCCTGACTAGCAAAGCTTTACTTTCACAACGTTAGGCATTTCTACTCGGAAATAAGATATATATATGTATATATGTATATTTACATACATATATATATATATGTATATATATATATATATATATATATATATATATATATATATATATATATATATATCGTCATACCGTATGCACTTAACCACTTTAGACTAATCTTAAGTATCTAATGAAAACTGACCTACTAAAGTAAAATATATCAACCAATGAAAAACATTTCTGAACTTTTCAAAATACTAATCGACCCCAATCAGGGAACGATACTGGGATTCGGAAGCCTTCAGGCTAATTTATATCTCGCATGCAAAGGGTACTCACGGCTGTAATGAATGCAAATGTCTTAGAATGATGCATAATGGGAAGGGGTTGAAGTGGCAATGCAAGCAGGGATCACGAAACGTAAAGAAAAATGTCTATAATATTTCAATTTCAAAGGAATAGCCATAGATGAGGTCTTTATAAATTAAAATTTCTTACTTTGTAATTTCATGTTTCATAGATATAATTATTCTTTTTATTGCCAATAAAATCGTTCCGCAAACATAAAATATCAAAAGGCCAAATTTTACCTCATCACTCCTAAAGAGATTAGTTCACCAAACGTTTAACTGTGCCCCACAAGGCACTAGAAGAGTTGGAAGACTCAGCCCTACATAGCTGAGGACTATGAAGCGTGAAGTATGAGATGGTGAAAGGAGATGTACTGATTTAAAAGCTCAAGATGGAGACAACTCGCGAAACCTAACAGTGGCCCTTTGTGTCAATAGGCGTAGGAGGAATTGATGATTGCTACTAAAGTGGTAATCATGTACCAAAGTTTAAGTAATCCCTACTCCCATATACATTTTCAAGTATTACCAAACATCCACTGGGGTAAAAACTATAAAAACGATAGTCACATGTGGGTTTAGTATACAAAAATGGGTGTCCTCATCGATTTGCCATATAACATACCAAAAACTAAATATGAATTAGATTTTTAAATGTTTCACCCATCTATGTAAAAAAAGGATAAATATGGATAAGAATAAATATGTAACGCTCATCTTTCTAGATGTTACATAATGTCAAATGACTCTAATAAGGCTGTTAATACCCAGACGGATTGGTTACACATTTCCGCTCACAATTCACTTGAATACGACATACTTTTGTGTTTATATATGTTTGTTTTTGTTTATTTACAATTAATTTATTACGACTAGATCGCTTTAAGCGATTCAGACTTCCAGGTAATAGAATTAACTTACTATAGGATATCCATTTTCAGGAAGTCATACACAATGAACGGAGTTTTATGTATTTTAAATATTTTTTGACAAATAAATATGAAAAACATCAGTAATTTCAGATCTCATAATGCAATACTTTTACCAAAAATATATAATTTTGATAAAACTAAAAGACATTATTTATAATTTGAATAATTAGTTCATATTTTTTCACCTTCAGTCGATTTCAGATTCCATACACTCATGATTGTGTAATAAAAATTTATATATATATATATATATATATATATATATATATATATATATATATATATATATATATATATATATATATATATATATATATATATATTCAGGAGTTCAATATATATCGAATTTTCTTCTAGAATATCTGGAAATATAGCAGAATTATTCGTGACAAGATGTGGGGTGCAAAATATACCACCAACTGCATGGGACGTGAGATCTAAAGTTCAATGCTAGAACGTTTATCAACATGAAAAATAATAGATAAGTGAGTAAACTAAAATAGTATGTTATCTGGGTAATGCACTATATCAATATTTGCTACATTTTTCAAGGTTTATATTTCTAGTAATATTATACAACACTAAAATTATACTTTTAAGAAGTTTTAAACATACAGTTCTCCCCAGTTAGAGAGTCGAAGGTGAACACTTTTGTAAGTAGACGGATTAATGACAACCATTTACAACTTTGTTGCAGTCACTTCTTATACGATGGATTTAGACACCAAAATCTAACTTACGTAGAACAGAAAAACTCATGTATTGTAAAAAGAAGTGGCGGACCCGCGTTTTCTATGATAAACCCGACGCACAAAAAACAAAGAAACGAAATAAATTTTCTCTCAACAGATCAGGTAGCCTACTTCATGTTAATATAATTAATGGGGGTTGCTGTAATACATGAGCTCAAACTACATTAGTAGTTTATAGAAGATAACTGATTATCAAGACTCATAAAATAGGTACAGGCCAATAATAATATTTATTTCAGAGAATACCAAAACGTTTAATGGTTGTAGCTTGGTTGGTAATAATAATAATAATAATAATAATAATAATAATAATAATAATAATAATAATAATAATAATAATAGTTTTCATTCTACGTAAGCTTACGAACGATTATGACTATTTAGTCATAATATTTGGTAGACTTAAAGACGCCAATGAGGAATCTTGATACGAGTAGCAGATCATGCGTAGAAATAAGCAGTTTATGCAGTATTTGATTCTCAGTTTAAGCAAAAACACGATAATATATACGTGTTTTTTTCTTTCATTACCATAAATAATTTCGAATTAAGTATTTAATACGGCTTGAATTGACATTTACATATGACGCCGCAACATAAAGGAAGCGATATCTAAATATTTCTATAATTATGTTATTCAGATCCTGTACGATTATGCAAAAATGAAAAAAAAAAAAAGATATATATTGATGCAGACTTACTCTTTTCCATTAATCCAAAATAAACAACCCAACCAAATTGATATTTTCACATTTTTTTTTAGATCAGACATTTTACAATGAATAAAATTTTGCCATTGTGTAAATAAATGGAAAACTTGTTCAAATTTGCAAGTCCGTGAATAAATGCAGTTATACAATAATAAAAATATGTAAAAAATATACAGACATTTATATATATATATATATATATATATATATATATATATATATATATATATATATATATATATAAATATATGTATATATATATATATATATATATATATATGTATATATATATATATATATACATATATATATATATATATATATATATATATATATATATATATTGAATACAATAATATATTTGCTTTTAATTTCACTTCCCATTTAAAAACCATAACACTATACTGACGCCTTTATTACTTTCAACATACAACATAAAAGGGAAGAAATATCATGTTCCCTAGAAGCGTCCAAACGACCGATTCCAGTTTTCAATTTTGGGTGATACTTGGCCAACTTCTCACATCATATCCCTCGAGGGAAATTCCAGAGGGGACTGGAAATTCCCGGAAGTCAAATATCTGTAACTTAAATAAATAGGGAAACCCATAAAAGAAATTTCCCAAGATGCCGGACAATTATTTTCAAAATGAAATTTGGACGCGATGTAACAATGGTGTACAACATGAGTGAAATATTTATTAGGATAGGTTATCGTTAATGATATTGCTTGATAACAAAGCTTTATAAGGACGGAATCATATCTTGATTAGTAAATATATAACATAACAGTAAAGACAATACAAAATGTGCACGTTATAATAATATTAATAATAATAATAATAATAATAATAATAATAATAATCTTTGGCCGTTGTTATTTCGTAGAACAATTTTTCCATATTTTTGATAACCATTCTTTCTTCATTACTATGTTCGGCAAGTATCTGAGAGTATTTTATTTTTCCCTTTTGGAAGAAAGTTATGTCAACTTAATTTTCTAAAGTATTTTTACAAAGTAAAAGTAAGCTGTTTAATTAGGACGGCATTTAAAATGTCACGATAGGGAGTCTCAATCAATGGATTATTCACTGGTTAACCATTGTCTTCGCATATCTCGTACCGTTGTTCTGCTTTTTGATTGGCTCTCGCCGTTCATCTGCCAGGATGACCGACAGTGTCATTACATTGGGGGTAACACTGGTATTATATCAGGTTAGTCAGGTGGGAAATCAGTTGATATGTGATTGACCAAGACTCTCAACGGCAAGGTGAGCATCCACACAGGCTGTCTCCCCTTCAGACAGTCTTGTACCAACCGTGTGTCACACAATTGTACATAATTCCTTTTGTATATATTATGCTTGTATCTTCGCTCTTCCCTCGCACTAAAACGAACATGAAAATTCATGTCTCCAGTTTTCCTCTGTAACATTGTCTGTCTTGTGAACATGTTATGTCCTGTTGCCTTGAGGTTTTGTATATAAAGGAGAGTGTTCTATAATAATATAACTCAGTTGATTGCATCCTGCCTTTGAGTTCACAACCCTCTCTCGGCCCGTCACATTGGTGACCCCGGAGTGACTCGCTCCTCCCGCCTCCCCCCTCCCCCCTCCACCTCTCACCGTTATTATGACGCCGTCAACGCATACCTTCTGCAGCAGTTAACGTATTGAAGCTCTTTCCTAGAGTCCAATGTTTATGGAATTTTCTTCTAGAATATCGGGAAATATAGCAGAAACATTCATGACATGCTGGCGGGGGGGGGGGGGTTTGCACAATATACCACCAAATAGGATCTAAAGTTCAATGCTCAACGTTTGCTAGGCCAGTACGTACACAAAAATGTCGTGAGTTATCTGTGCAATGCATTTTATTAATATTTGTTACATTTTTCAAGATTAATATTTCTAGTAAAATTATACAACACTACCATTCATATTTTTAAGAAGTTTTAAACATCTGTTACATTAGTGGAAGAGTCGAAGAAGAACATTTTACAAGTAGACAGATTAATGACAGCTATTTGCAACTTCGTTCCAGCCACTTCCTATACGACGGGTTTAAACGCTAAAATCTAATTAAGTAGGGCAGAAATACTCATTATGTAGGTATTGTAAAAAGAAGTAGCGGACCCGCGTTTTCTATGATGAATCTGACGCCAAAAAAAAAAAAAAAAAAAAAAAAAAAATAGTGGTTGCTCTAATACATTAGGTCAAACTACAAAAGTAATTCATAGAAGGCAACTGGTTATCGAGACTCATAAAATAGGTACAGGAAAATAATAAAAAATAATTTCAGAGAATACCAAGACCTTTAGTGGTGTAGCTTAGTAATAATAATAATAATAATAATAATAATAATAATAATAATAATAATAATAATAATAATCGTTTTCATTCTACGCAAGCTTACGTACAATTATCACTATTTAGTCATAATATTTGGTACAGTAAAAGACGCTAATGAGGAATCTCGATATGATTAACAGATCATGCGTAGAAATAAGCAGTTTATGCAGAATTTGATTCTCAGTTTAAGCAAAAACACGATAATATATGCGTGTTTTCTTCCTTCATTACCATTAATAATTTCGAATTAAGTATTTAATACAGCTTGAATTGAGATTTGCATATGATGCCGCAACATAAAGGCAGCGATATATAAACATTTCTATAATTATATTATACAGATTCTGTACGATTTATGGAAAAAGAAAAAAAAAAAAAAAAAAAAACTGATGCAGACTTACTCAATTCCATTAATCCAAGATATACAACCCAACCAAATTGATATTTTCATATTTTTTTTTTAGATAGAGCATTTTACAATGAATAAAATTTTGCCATTGTGTAAATCAATGGAAATTTTTTTAAATTTGCAAGTCCGTGAATAAATGCAGCTATACAATAATAAAAATTATTAAAAAATATAGACATTTATATATATATATATATATATATATATATATATATATATATATATTGAATACAATAATATATTTGCTTTTAATTTCACTTCCCATTTAAAAACCATAACACTATACTGACGCCTTTATTACTTTCAACATACAACATAAAAGGGAAGAAATATCATGTTCCCTAGAAGCGTCCAAACGACCGATTCCAGTTTTCAATTTTGGGTGATACTTGGCCAACTTCTCACATCATATCCCTCGAGGGAAATTCCAGAGGGGACTGGAAATTCCCGGAAGTCAAATATCTGTAACTTAAATAAATAGGGAAACCCATAAAAGAAATTTCCCAAGATGCCGGACAATTATTTTCAAAATGAAATTTGGACGCGATGTAACAATGGTGTACAACATGAGTGAAATATTTATTAGGATAGGTTATCGTTAATGATATTGCTTGATAACAAAGCTTTATAAGGACGGAATCATATCTTGATTAGTAAATATATAACATAACAGTAAAGACAATACAAAATGTGCACGTTATAATAATATTAATAATAATAATAATAATAATAATAATAATAATAATAATCTTTGGCCGTTGTTATTTCGTAGAACAATTTTTCCATATTTTTGATAACCATTCTTTCTTCATTACTATGTTCGGCAAGTATCTGAGAGTATTTTATTTTTCCCTTTTGGAAGAAAGTTATGTCAACTTAATTTTCTAAAGTATTTTTACAAAGTAAAAGTAAGCTGTTTAATTAGGACGGCATTTAAAATGTCACGATAGGGAGTCTCAATCAATGGATTATTCACTGGTTAACCATTGTCTTCGCATATCTCGTACCGTTGTTCTGCTTTTTGATTGGCTCTCGCCGTTCATCTGCCAGGATGACCGACAGTGTCATTACATTGGGGGTAACACTGGTATTATATCAGGTTAGTCAGGTGGGAAATCAGTTGATATGTGATTGACCAAGACTCTCAACGGCAAGGTGAGCATCCACACAGGCTGTCTCCCCTTCAGACAGTCTTGTACCAACCGTGTGTCACACAATTGTACATAATTCCTTTTGTATATATTATGCTTGTATCTTCGCTCTTCCCTCGCACTAAAACGAACATGAAAATTCATGTCTCCAGTTTTCCTCTGCAACATTGTCTGTCTTGTGAACATGTTATGTCCTGTTGCCTTGAGGTTTTGTATATAAAGGAGAGTGTTCTATAATAATATAACTCAGTTGATTGCATCCTGCCTTTGAGTTCACAACCCTCTCTCGGCCCGTCACATTGGTGACCCCGGAGTGACTCGCTCCTCCCGCCTCCCCCCTCCCCCCTCCACCTCTCACCGTTATTATGACGCCGTCAACGCATACCTTCTGCAGCAGTACTCGCCGTCGCCAGCCGCCCGTATAGCAACGCCTTTTCAGCTCTCTCAACAACCGTTGGGGGACCAAAGGGCTTCGCTCACCCTCGGGAAAATGACCAGTATCACTCGCCTGCAACCTGCCGCAGACAGCTCTCCTCGTGAGGTGAACCTACTTCGTGCCCTTAAGGACAGCCACTTCATGACCTTCAAAACCTTCATCAACGCCTCCACTCGTGACGAAGAGGACACCTATTCAACTTCAACCGAAGCTGACGTGAATGCTGTAGGACATACACGCCTATGAATGCCGTAGGACATACACGCCTATGAACGCCGTAGGCCTATGAATGCCGTAGGCCTATGAATGCCATAGGACACACACGCCTATGAATGCCGTAGGACACACTCGCCTATGAATGCCGTAGGACACACACGCCTATGAATGCCGTAGGACACACTCGCCTACCCCGTGACGAGCCGGAGCGGCAACACAACCACCCATCATCCACCACTCGTTCGCACCCCAACCATCGACTTCTACAGCCACTCACTGCCGCTAATCGGCGCAGTTTTTACTACTACCTCTCCAGATTCAGGGCACCTATTTAACATGTTCAGTATATCATTTTTAGAGGGGGAGCCATGTACCAACCGTGTGTCACACAATTGTACATAATTCCTTTTGTATATATTATGCTTGTATCTTCGCTCTTCCCTCGCACTAAAACGAACATGAAAATTCATGTCTCCAGTTTTCCTCTGTAACATTGCCTGTCTTGTGAACATGTTATGTCCTGTTGCCTTGAGGTTTTGTATATAAAGGAGAGTGTTCTATAATAATATAACTCAGTTGATTGCATCCTGCCTTTGAGTTCTCCACCCTCTCTCGGCCCGTCACAGTCTATTGCCCAGTAAGAGAAATTCCTCTGTGCTATCTGGACGTGCTGACGAGTAACGTTTTGGATGTAGACAAGCAGAAAACGTTGCTTGATTGCACTCTGCTGGATGAGACTAGACAGCTACCTGAATAAATGCATAGTAGACATAGTGGTGCATATGACCGAACTCCTGGATCCGTCATGTGAACAGATTTCCTCCCTTCTATCCAAGGGACGTATGGGCAGTGGCTGGGGTATGAATGTGCTACGTAGAGGAATGTCATCAAAGATGTCAGCACTGTTGAATTCATTACATATTAACACATGGCGAAGACAAGGAGCATCACTACAAATGATGCTTCCAGCAAAGGACTGGTAGAGACCTCGGTATGAAAACTATTTGTCTACTAAAGCAGTGGTTCAGCCCATCCAGAATTTTTGCTTTCGGGGCTATAATACATATTTTATGCTCATCAAGTGTCAGCTTAATGAGCACACACACATTTATATATATATATATAAATTTATATATATATATATATATATATGTATGTATGTATGTATATATATACATATATATATATATATATATATATATATATATATATGTATATATATGTATGTATATATATATATATATATATATATATATATATATATATATATCACTACGCTCATTTACTAAAAAATCGAATGCTGATAAGACACCTTATCAAATTTCATTTCCTTTCGTGTCAATGTCTGATAAAATTATATCATAACACATATAAAAAATATTAACAAATATAGCTATACGTTGTTATTAATTCTAATGGAATGATGAAAATGGTAATAACCATGGTGAAAATATAAACCACAAAGGCACTGAATCCTCAAGCCATTGATACATCAACTGTTAAAACCCACCATGAAATAAAGTCTGATCGTATTATTCCTTACTACATTATTTATGAAATTATGAACTAGCAAATGATAAACTAGTTTAATATTCTGGACGAACCAACGCGAAAGTTGGCTATCATAGATTATTAGCAGCATCAGTCTTAAAGCATAAGAAAACTCGTAGCCAGTCTGAAAACATTAGGTAGTCGATTCTTTTTGATGATAATTAGTACTTATCCTTGGAATTAGCGCTTGTACCCAAAGTATAAATTGAATCAATGAAATTTTCGGGGGATGAAAGACTAAAGGGATCATACAGACATGATTACTTGAAACTTGGTAAAAAAAATATGAGATAAAGCTATGCTCTTTTTTTTAAACGTTTCTTTGAAGAGGCATAAGAGGGTAAAATATGCAAGTCATAATAGATTTGACGAATGTACGGGATATAAAATGACCATATCGGAATAAAGAACAGTAGAGGGAAATAATTGAAGCGGACTTTAAAAATTATAATCAAAACATTTAAAAAATAAAATTATCACTTAGATCGACATTCATGAAACTATCTCATAATAATTGAAGTTTAGATACTTTTATATATCGATATATCATGGAAAGAGACTAGCATATGCTATGAAAATATATATAACGGAGACTACATCATCGGGAAGAAACTACAAACATATAGCTAATTTCAATTAATTGGCAGTCAACTTCTGACAATATAAATTCCGTAGACCGATCTTCCCTTTCTTTAACCCTCACAGGTTGATATGTAGCCTACAGTTGTTTTCTGATCCATGGAAAATTTACATACATACCTATATTGATACAATAAAAAGCAATTCTAATAACAAACAGACACAAACACACACATGTATATAAATATAAAATAAACAAATATATGGATATGTGTATATACAATATATAATTTATACATAATTTATATATACATATATGCGTTGGCTATATATATATATATATATATATATATATATATATATATATATATGTGTGTGTGTGTGTGTGTACAGTATAGACTGTACATGCATATATATATATATATATATATATATATATATATATATATATATATATATACCGCCTGGGACTCTGATCCCCAGGTCGTTAAGAGAATCCAGACTTTAATGTATTAATATATATGGCTTATTTGAAATATGAAAGAAACACGTTTAAATGTGCAAAAATTTATCATATATATATATATATATATATATATATATATATATATATATATATATATATATATATATGCTGAGTATATACATACATCATAATTAAAATTATTCTTATAATAATACCACAATAACTTCTTTCTCTGCGTCCTCACAATTATTTTTAACATCGCTCCTCATTATCAACCTCTTAAATCAGGGACAAGGAAACTACACTACGCTTACCTCCAAACCAGAGCAGGTACCTTTTGGTATAAGGATTTTTGCTGCGAAGATATAATGGCAAAGAAAGTTTTAAATACTAACAGATAATTAATTTTCATTCAAAGACATTAACAAAAAATAAAATAATAAATCTATTTAGATTAGGATAAAATCTTCCATATCTGTAAAAATTAAAGAAAAAAATTTAAGAGTAGCTGTTCTCTGCCATTCATATGGGTAAAATGCCATTATCAATCATATATGTAACGTTTGAATCAAAGCCACTGGGTAATTGGCGAGTAATTGATAAAATGAGAGAGACATGAGTGGTGACTAGAGTTAAAAGGACCAACTAATAAAGCATTCCTTTTGAACATTCACCCGAGGTGGCTTCCGTATTTGGCGGTAATTTTCGTAATTATAGGAAACCCTGAAACGGTAAATTCTAATGGGTGATCATTTTCTCTCAGAAAAAAAACCTCTTTAGTTTTAGGAATTCATTATATCATTTTTTGTTTATTAATGCAAAATACGAATCTACTAAAAATAACATTACGTTATTCTCATAAATCAAAAGAAAAGCATGGCCCAAGGCAAAATATCGATCCAAAACCTTGTTGCTTGTATTTTGAGATGCTTTTAGGTGTAGGATATAATGGCTCAAGTAAACTTATTTAATGAAAATGAGGTGCACGTTAAGCTAGATATACTGCAGAAGAATGACAGTTCACACAATTAATGCTGTATAGAGAAATAGAACTGTGACATTTAAGACTCATGCACAGAAATCGGATACCCTTGTTTAATGGAGACATGTGATGGGTCTTGGTATAGATAGACCCCCAAGTCAAAATGTAGCATAGGCGTAGTAACTTACGTGGTCTGTATTTGTATAGAATTGTCACGAGCGATTTAGGTTTTGAAATAGCGAAAGTTATTGTGTATAAGAAAAACATATTGAATCTACAAAAAATCACGAATACTCATTATGACGTAGGATGATCTTAAGACGTAAGATAGGTAGGTACAGTGGAACCACGCATAGACCTATTATTTACGTGAGGTAAAGATAGGCCAGTGTGTACCGTGGACAAAAGCTGCAGCATTCGAATTATTTGCAATAAGTCCCTTTAGCTGTGATTGAGTACTAGTTTCTAATAGTTTTAAAGGTTTAAAGGCCGTCCATGAATGGCAGAGGCAAGGGACAGTGACCCTAACAAGTAGGACAATTTCCACCCAAGCTAGGACCAAGAAGGACCAGGCAGTGGCCGCTGATAACTCAGCAGTTAGACCTATAGGTTCCCCCGAACCACCCATCCTTAGCTTAGAAGGAGGGTGAGGTTGCAACGACCAGAGGAACTAACGAGTTAGAGCGGGACTCAAACCCGAGTCTGGCAATCATCAGGCAAGGACGACATCACCAAGCCACCACAATCCGTAGAGCTAAGAGAAAGACTATGGGGTTAGGAGCTTAACTCTTAAGAGACTGACTAAAGTAATAAAGGGATGAATACTTCTTACGCAACTCCCTCTACATTCGAGAAAAGCGTACAGCAAAAAATTGTCATAAACCAAAAGAATTTGGGAGAAAAAAAAACGACAGGTAATATAACAGAAGTTCCTTGGGGAACAGCTTTGTTTCACGGCGGGACAAGTATAAACAAAAAGGTGAGGAGTATATTACTTAATTCCATTCTTTGAAGGACAGAGAAAAAGTGCCGGAAATACATTTCTGTTGTCCTTGGAGACACATTCCTTTTGAGTAGACTATAAGGGGATTTTCAAAAAGGCTGAGGTAAACGAAACATTTTTTTGGAGTAAAACAAAGCATTACAAGAAAAAGGCATTTAGCTTTATCATAATTTAGGGTAATATTATTATTATAATTACTATACTACAAACACTAGGAGTCTAACTGGGAAAGTTGCCCAATAAGGAAAGGAAATAAATAAAATTGATCTGAAAATTAATGATGTAAAGATATAAAACATTGTAAGATCAATACCAAGGTTAAAATAGATATGTCATAAATAAACTAACATTCGCTGCAATTTGGAACTTCTGAAGTTCCACCGATTCAACTGTCAGATTACGAAGATCATTCCACAATAAGGTCACAGTTGGAATGAAACTTCTAAAATACTGTGTAGTGTTAAACCTTCTCATGGAGTAGGCAAGCCTGTTAGAATTGATTGTTGTCTAGGAAGATCAAAATTCAAAGGATAGTCAGAAATATGAAAAACCTTATGCAACATGTATAAAGGACAAACTGAACAACGGTTCCAGAGATCAATGTCAATATCATGAATAAAAAATTTAATAAACCACAAGTGTTTGTCCAAAAGATTAAGAGGAAAGTCAGCAGCTGAAGACCAGGCGGGGAAACAATACTGAAATCAAGGTAGAATGAAAGAATTCAAACATTTCTTCATGATGGATTAATCTCGTATTCTACAGGCGAGTATGTTTAATCAAAGTATTTATCTTTCATAGTTAACACTGCTCTTTGTTCTTTATACTTCAATGTTAATTGATTAATTGGATAATAATTTACCCGAGACACGATATCATGGATACAAACACTGGACTTTGCTTAGAATGTGTCAGCATCTTATTTAGAATTTTTGTAAAATAGTTCAATAACGCATTAACTTGTAAATGTATGATCTCTTTCTTATCTATATGTATTTCAAAATCCCATCAGAAATCGACTTCACAAAAACACAGGTGTGATAATTTTTCCCTTTCCTTCAGAATATCGTATTTACAATTTGTGAATCCTGAGCAAACGCAAGTCTGTGAATGTTTTGAAAAAGCAGCAGCAGCAATATAACAAATTTAAAATTCACTTTATCGGTTTTTTGAGTAAACACAAACCAGACCTACTACCATCATGCATGCATAAAAGAATATATTTTTTCATTGTAAAAGAATACCCTATTCGAGAATATAATTGCATGTAAATAATACCAGATACACGGATTAATCGAGAAGAAGAAAAAGAAAAGGAAGAAGGAAGGGGAAGTTTTGGTTCAGTTAATCCAGTGTTAACGAATTCAAACCGAGGTTTCGTAAACATTTAGGTATAGGGAAATTGAATAGTAAAAATTTATTTACTTCCTAATGGAAAAAACTGCATTAAAAAACTCAAGACTTTAATGTGTAAGTAAAAAAAAATAAAAGCTTTTATAATGTATCATTCCGATATGACTCCATCAATATTATATGTTATATACATACACACACATACATACATACATACATACATACATATATATATATATATATATATATATATATATATATATATATATATATATATATACATAAATGTATATAGAATAAATATATCACTGAGTCTCATGGCTTTATTTTATTCCAATAAGCACATCAAGATACCTTTTATTATCGAATTAATCAAGCAATGAATTCACAGACCCATGGGGATTCGACCCTTAAAATCCATAGAAATGAAGAAAATGGTTGTACTGATCATCTGGCTGTAAAGAAATATGAATGTGGATTCTGACTTTTGTATATATTCCAGTCGAATTCTGGATTTGTAATTATAATCGAAATTAACCCATTTCCACCTTCATAGCTGATTGGTAGGTATGTAATATTCGGCAATTTTAGGTTGTCTTAATTTGTTCAAATAAGCAACAAATATATTTAAAATTCGAATTAAGTCTGACATGGGATCACACACAAGCATATATATATATATATATATATATATATATATATATATATATATATATGTGTGTGTGTGTGTGTGTGCGTGTGTGTGTGTGTTTACTTAGGACAGACAGTAAGTGCTTCTCCTGGACATGAGACCAAAATTAAACGATGAGTATGCATGGAATGGAGAGTTTTTGGTAAACGATATGAGATAAGAAGTAAAATGTCACTTTCTCTAAAAAGAAAAGTATTTAATAAGATGGTCCTACCATTATCAAGTTATGCATCAGAAACTTGGAGCTTTACTGAATGATTAAGACATAAGCTCGTTACAATTCGGAGAGCTATGGAATGGATAATGATGGGGATAACATTAAGAGACCGAAAACATGGACACAAGAGCAAACTGAAGAAGAGGACATTTTAACATGTTAGAAAAAGAAATGGAAATGGAAGGAACATATAATGAGAATGACAAATAATACATGGACATGAAGAATAACAGAATGGATACCTAGAGACTGCTAAAGATGTAGGAAAAGGAGGAGAAGATGATGGATTGACGATCTAACAAAATTTGCGAGTGTAGACTGTTATTGTAACACCACAAACAGACGGGTGTATCGCAAGTGTTTCCTACACGCTCGTACACTAACTTTTTTTTTCTTCTTATAACTCGCTCTTACTTACACTGTAAAAGACCAACTTTTGTTATCATGGTAGTTCATGCTTTTTCATGTTTAACGTTCTTGCTCGCACATGGCTGTATACAGACTTGATGATTGTTTAATAAAGTTTACTTGCATTCACCTCGCCTCTCAGTTATCACCTGACTGGCGCTTCCGCACAGGGGAAGGGAATGACATGTTTGAGGCCTTTGTCTTTCAGTGGACTAGTTACGGCTGATTATGATGATGTACATGCATAGTATATATACTGTGTATATATATATATATATATATATATATATATATATATATATATATATATATATATATTTGTGTATATATATATACATATATATATATATATATATATATATATATATGTATATGTATGTATATATAATACATAAATATATATATATATATATATATATATATACATATATATATATATATATATATATATAGTACACTAGGAACATGAAACAGATAGGATTGTGTGGATTATTGAGGAATGGGATTGGTGTATTCATTTAGTCGTCTGTGAGTAGCTGTCACAGGGGAAAGTAATTAAAAGAAAGAGTTTGTAAATGAACTGGCAGAACAGAAAAATTTACAAGATCTTAGTAAAGAAAATCCAAGAAAAAGATAAATTAAAACGAAATTTCACGAAAGACCATTGAGCACAAAATAAACACCAATTTTTCCTCCTAATAAAAAATAGAGAATGAGAGACATACATCAATAATGTCATAAATAACAAATATAAATTTGTTTTTTGA
>NC_090764.1:24862895-24912895 GCF_036898095.1 Palaemon carinicauda
CAGGAGACAAAACTGTCTTACGGCTCAAATCTTTGCAAGCCACTTATACCGGGTCTTGAATTTTTTGTAGCAATTCATAAAATAAACGTTGTATTCTATGCGTGCTAAAGGAGAGATTCCTGAAAGTTATGATTGGAGGGTGATACTAAAGCAAAAGGATATAGTGTTCATGATAAAAGAGTAAGTGTATGCTGTGGTTGATATCACGAAGACTGGATATGGGTGCAGGATGAGAAAAAGAGGAGACAGCTACTCTATAGGGCACAACAAACCAAAGAATTCTGAGACAATACCCATTTCTTAGAGAGTCTGTATTTCTTATTTGTATTTGGGATTTGAATGAAAAAAGGCAATACTCAAATGTGAAACTTAAATACTGCACTGTCACAAGTTATTGGAAAAAAATAAAGGAATGTGAGAAATGTTTTTTTTTACCTGCGCTAATTCACGAGAAGTAGGCTTTTAATTATTAATTATTTAGATGATTATAGACATGACATTTTTTGTCTGGGGTAAACTATGTATACACTACATTTTCTGCCTTGGGTACACTACTGTATGTATCTTTTTCAAATAACTTTCCTTCATTTTGTCGGTCAAAATTAATTTCATTTATGATACTGATAATTCATTTATTTAAAGGAGCAGAGACAAAGAAATACTATAAATGCAAATTGATTAAAGTGTTACTATTAGTTTAAAACATACGAGTACAGTATTGTGTGTGTATATATATATATATATATATATATATATATATATATATATATATATATATATATATATATATATACATAAACCTAATCAGGAGATCATGATACCAAATGTAGATATATTTCGGATCTGCTAGATTTAATAAATACTGTGTATTCAATTACAGCCTTCACTTAGTTAACCTTTTGATTGAAGAAAGGAAGTTCAACAGTTCCCTTTCACTCTGGCCAAGGCTTCGTTTAGCACACACCTTTCTTGCTTTTCCTCTTCGGGGACTAACTTATTTTCTCATATTATCATCATTCTAAAATTTACAGTATAAAACATGCTTATAAGAAAGTTTCTTCGAGTGTAAATATAAATCCCCTTCACATATTTTTATTAATTGTATTTAGACCAGACTCGGAAGGAATTCTAATTCAGACTAAATCAACAAAAATAGTCAATTAGCAATGTTAAAAATATGAATTATAAGTTGTAGCCTTCCATAAAATCAAATTTTTACCAAAATTATTTTGTATTATTATCATTATTATTATTATTATTATTATTATTATTATTATTATTATTATTATATGCTAAGCTGTAATCCTAACTGGAAAAGCAATATGCTATAAGAACAAGGGCTCCATCAGGGAAAAATAGCCCAGTGAGGAAAGAAAAGAAGGAAATGAAAAACTACGAGAGAAGTAGTAAATAACAAAATAAAATATACTAAGAACAGTAGCAACATTAAATTAGAACTTCCATTCATAAATTAAAAAAACTTAAAAAACAAAACAAAAAACAACAGAAAGAGAGAGAGATAAATAAGAATAGAATAGTGTGCCAAAGTGTATCCTCAAGCAAGAGAACCCTAGCCCAAGACAGTGGAATGCCATGGTACAGAGGCTATGGCACTACCCAAGACTAGAGAACAATGGTTTGATTTTGTAGTGTCCTAGAAGAACCGCTTACCATAGTTAAAGAGTCTCTTCTACACTTACCAAGAGGATAGTAGCCACTGAACAATTGGATTGCTGCAGTAGTTAACCCTTTGAGCGAAGAAGAATTGTTTAGTAATCTCAGTGTTATCAGGTGTACGAGGACAGAGGACAATGTGGAAAGAATGGGGCAGACTATTCGTGTATGTGTAGGTAAAGACAAAATGATCCGTAACCAGAGAGAGGTATCCAATGTAGTACTGCCTGGTCAGTCAAAGTACCCAATAACTCTAGCGGTAGTATCTCAATGGGTGGCTGGTGCCCTGGCCAACCTACTACTTATAGAAGAAGAGGAGAATAGATGAGCTAAGAGAGTGGATGGTTGCAAAATCGTCTTCCCAGCAAGACACAGACTTGCTGATAAGCAGCCAGTAAACAAAGCGCATGGAGTATAAAAAAAATCGTTGATCTTACCCAGCCATGCTGATATTTGAGGATATAACCAAATAAGAATTGAATGGGATTCAGTAGTGTTGGTACCGATATGAGCTAGAGGGGTGGGAAGTTTTGTTTTGATAAGGTTGCAGAAGTTTTATTATGAAAGAAGTAAAAGGAGCAGTGAATCTAGGGGGGAAGCGAGTACCTTCAGCAAGAATTTTAATGAAATTCGCAGAAGGAGAAACAGAATTATCTCCGTAATCATGGAAATGGTGGAGCTAACGTATACACTAAATATGAGAACATCAAGTAACTGCTTCCTGAGTAACTATTTGCATGAGAAATAGCCTTCCACGTCTTCCTTCCCTCTGGTGCATAAGACAAGACAGGGAGAACCACACTACAAAGCGTACTATAAAATTTTTGGGCACTTGCTCTTAGAAGCTTCAGCAGACGAAGGAAACGTTGGCTATTACAGAGGTAATTGCTTGACTGATGAAGGTCCTTTATCAATGAATACAAAGGCTCATAAAATTCAACCCATTCCTGTCCTTTTTATGGTAGCTATTTGTGAGAAATAGTTAGTTGGTTTAACAGATAACACAAGAAATATACTCTATTCGCTGAAACTCAAATTAAATGTATTTGCCTTAATTCCTTCGTAATGTTAGAGAATATATTCAGCGTTTAGTCTGCAACAGTCAAAGGAACTATTCCTGAGGCTTGGAAACTTGGAACTAGGTACTCGGCCATTTGAGTGAGGAACAGAAGGGTCAGAATACCTTGAAGTAATCCAACACAGGCATTTCGTAACTATGCATATAATTGATTCTAGGATAGATTAGTATATTCCTTCCTCATGTTATCTGAGGGAATGTGATGTTAAAAGCATTTCTTTCCGCTTCCCATATCTCCATTGAAAGATGAAGGAGCTACAACTTTACGAAAATGCTATTATTGGAAGGAATCACTAAATAAGAAAACATTATACCATAATACCGAGATATGAGAGTTAATATTTATTTCAACTTTTTCTCGGCTGAGGCAAACAATGATTGTTTTGTGTTCATGAACAGAAATGAATTAATACATATTAAGTATTAAAAAAAAAACAATACGACAAATAAGCTACTGCCCCATCTTAGCCAAGAACCGCAAGAGAGATAAAAGAAAAGGAAAAAGAGTAGAGACACCAGAGATACCATCAAAGAAAAACATAGAGACCAGTTTTAAATTTCGGAAGGTAATAAGAGTACGTTAAAACCGAAATAAGAAATTAATTCAAACATTTGACATTGGATAAGAAGTGATCAAACCGTGTATTGTAGAATTTTGCAAAGTATATAAGGGATCATGTAAACGATCCAAAAGAAAGCCGAGACTCATGCCTTACCAACGGCTGCAGGTCTGCACTAAACTAATCAGAACCCATAACAAATCTTGGATAAACATGCATTATTGTGTTGCTTTTAAAGGTTTAAAGGCCACTCATGAATGGCAGAGGCAAGGGACAGTGACATTGCCCTATCAAGCAGGACAATTCCCTAGAGACTGACCATATTAATATCAGCAGCGCCAAAGACCCCTCTCCACTCAAGCTAGGACCAAGGAGGGCCTGACAGTAGCTGCTGATGACTCAGTATATAGACTTATTGGCTCCCTCAGCCGCCCCCCCCCCCCCCCACTCCCATCTTTAGCTCACAAGGATGGTGAGGTTGCAGTGACCAAAGGAACCAACGAGTTTGAGCGGGACTTGAATCCCAGTTTAGCAATCACCAGGCAAGGACGCTACCATCTGGCCACCACAAACACAGGCAAAGTGATACTTAAGCTTTATTGTTACTACTGATCATAATAATGCTATCATACTTACGTCCTCTCATAGATTCATAAACAGACGTAATTTCCATGCGGCAGAATATCGAGCCCTAGAAATGATAGTGCTTAACTGTCCTATTTGTTTTAATCATGATTAAATCGTCTGCCAGTGGAGCTAACTTTAATCAGTATTCAATGGCATAAATAGAAACAATATTGAGAGTTATTATTTGTCTACTTACTATATAATTAGGAAATTTTGGCAAGGATAATCAGGAACGCTAAGTTTTAGCAACCTAAAATTTACTTTTGTTTCTCTAATCAAAGCAGGATGGAAACGTGGTATTTAGTTTTAGTATAAATATCATTGTTCTAGAAAAAACGGTAAATACTGAGATAAAACCAACGATCAACGACTAGTACAACAATCAAATACAAACTGCTATTTCATCGACCTTTCCGTCTTATGGTCGTAATAATTGCGTAATATTTCTCTCAGAAGTCAAAATTAGTGTGCGTGCATGTGTGTGTGTGTGTGTAGAGAGAGAGAGAGAGAGAGAGAGAGAGAGAGAGAGAGAGAGAGAGAGAGAGAGAGAGAGAAAGGGTGATATTTATTCGTACTGTAATGTCAGTCGATAACCTTTTTAACACATCCTAGAAGGGGATTAATTTCATCGCTAAAAAGTGAATTAGGGCTTCATGCATTTAGCTTTTTTATAGTGTGAAATCCAGCTGGAGGGAAATTGAATGCTGTACTTTAATTCAGAGTTTAAATGATAAGCTATATATTTCCCAGCACTCGATGATAGCTAGTTATAGGAATCATTGATATAATTTAAAAAATGGACGGCAGGAAAAAAAGATCTTTCTATAAAATGAACCTTAGTAAATTTGGAGAACTCAACGAAGTAATGTAAACTGTGAAAGGTTCACTAGTAAAGAAAAACTACTTTTGCAATCTTAGAGGATTCTGAGAAGCTATAGCGATAAAGAAATATTATGGAATGCGATGCCATTAATCAAAAATCTTGGTGCACAATTGAAGGATAATCAAGGATGAATAAGATTTCAGTATCAGGGAGTAGGGAAAAAAAGCCAAGTATCCTTGAAAAGTGAAGGAAACCATAAACGTTTCAAGGCTCTCCTTTCAAACGTGGTAAGTGGATTTAATGGAAGAAGAACGGTTTGAAGGATTCAAGATTTGAATTTGAGATTGAAGAAACACAATTACATATACAACTCATAAAGAAAAAAAAAGCACAAATGTTTGAATAGATTTTGTTTCTGTAAATCTGAGAAGTTGTGTTCTTATGAAAAGTAAATAAACTAAAATGCTGCGCTACATAAAGAATGAATCATGATTATTTAGAAAAGATAACAAAATGTATTATTTTACTACAAAAATGTACGATAAAAAGGAAAAAAAAAAAGTTTTGCATTATACTGCAGAACGGGTTAGAAAAAAAGACGATAATAATTAGGAATACAATTGAAGGACAGGTGATACATCCCCAGTCATGAAACAATGAATATCCCCTCCTCCTATTCTTAAACAAATACACGAGTATACAGCTACATATATATATATATATATATATATATATATATATATATATATATATATATATATATACACACACATATATATATATATATATATATATATATATATATATATATATATATATATATATAATTTATGCGTGTGTGTGTGCATGTATCACCGCTCACAGCAGATAGAACCATGGTTCGCTGCCCAAGACAAGTCGAGTATATGACTTGTTCTTTTAAACTATGTTTAGTAGTGACCAAATTTGTAAAAAATACACCGACCTAATCCATGTTTTGTTTATTAAAATTATAATAGGGCAGCAAACACATGGTGAAGACGTTCACTGAGTCACATACAGATATGAGACATAAAAAACGGAACGTTTTTAAACAGGCATTCTGAAAGGGAAACGACTGAATAGGTAAAACACTATAAATTCTGTATGAAAATCCAAAATGTAATAGGTTCAAAACCTGACCCGGATAAAAGCACACAAACGTTCGCGTATTCAACTACACAGAAAAAAAAATCACACATGCACACACGCACATATGTTCCCAGGGAAAGAGACTGATATTAAACGAAGCATAAGTATAGGATGGAAAGCTTTAGGTAAACATAATGAGATTATTAAAGTAAAATGCCACTTTTTTTCTAAAAATAAGTATATTAAATCAGATGGTCGTGCCAGTAACAACTTATGCATCGGTATCTTAGAGCCTTAATAAAGCTTTAGAACATAAGGTAGTTACAATTAAAAGAGGTATGGAAAGAATAATGATTGGAATAACACTAATAGACAGAAAAAAGGCAACATGGATAAGAAAGTAAACTAAAGTACAGGATATTCTAACAACACGTAAGAAAAACAACTGGTCATGGGCAGAACATGTAATAAGACAGATAATAAATAGATGGACATTAAGAATGAGTCCCTCGAGATTGAAAAAAAAAAAAAAATATATGGAAGGGAAGACGATGGATTGACGAGCTAAGAAAGTTTGTGGATGTGGACTGCCATAAAGACTACAAACAGATGTGAGTAGGAGAAAATGTATGAGGCCTTTGTCCCGCAGTGGAATCGTTACGGCTGACGATATATATATATATATATATATATATATATATATATATATATATATATATATATATATGTATATATATATATATAGATATATATACATATATATATATATATATATATATATATATATATATATATATATATATATATATATATATATCATCTCTTACTAATTTATACACGCGCATGGACACTAGTCACATTAACATTTTGCGGCTTTCCGCAAGATTAACAGTAAATTTAGGCTTTCCCTTCCATAATGGACCTGTCTGCCCTTCAAAAGGTACCCTTGGGCCTTCTGACATATTCAAGCCCTAAGAAATTCCTTGACAGTACTAATTACAATTAAGGTAGTAACTTATTACTTTGTAAACGTCTTGATGCGATGTAAGCCGCTGCCGTTGGCCTCATGAGAATAGGGCATATATCATTTTCGAGGGCATTCCATTCCCCCAAGGAGTTGATGATCATCCACTTGACCCTCCTTTGGCCTAATGTACAGCGAATTTAAATCTTAAACCACTAGCATTTTTTTTTCTTGGGGGGGGGGGCGTACAGAATATCCTGACCAAAAAATATTTGGCTCTTTTTTTTTTTTATTTAAGTTAAAACCCATGAACGAGCAATTTAAGATTAAGATGGAAAATACATTATTATAAAATGCATGCACGCATGTATATATTTATGCAAATATTTCAACTATTGTAAAGGAAATAACTAATACAAAGTTGCAGAGATAATATAATAATTAACAACTTCACTTAACCTTCTATCATGAGAACTATTAAATTCTTTGAACTCTTCAAATGTGGTGTGACACCCCAGCTAATTCCATGAATTGGAAGAAGAGAGGATAAAAAAAAATGGCACTTTCAGCCTATCGACCACAGATGAAGAGAAATTGAAGTGAAGCTATAAGAAGAATAGGGGGGATAAAGGAAAAGTGGAGTAACTAAGTGAAGAAAGAGGAAAAATAAGAGAGGAGGAGAAGAGAAAAAGAAGAACAATGAGGAAAAAGAACTCAATACTTACGTCCATTAAATTTATCATAAAAAAAAAAAAAAAAAAAAAAAAAAAAAAAAAAAAAAAAAAAAAAAAAACAGCATTTCCACCAGTCTTTTATCAAGCTGCCTCTTGAAGTTAATTAACCTTTAAAGATCAAAGATTTTTAAAATTGGCCAGAAGTAAGAATTCTGCTTTTATTTTACACTTTGAAGAATTTGGGAAAAGACGAGTGGGAAAGAAATGGTAAAATCTTTATAAAATAGAAGCTGGAGAAGAGTCAGTAACTTTTGCGTTTTTTTTAACTTGAATTTGCGGGAAAACTAATGCACACAGCAAAAGAACAAGTGTACCTGTTAAGGCTGTATATTTATTCAAAATGCTCCTAAGACGACAGAAAACAAATATGTAATATAAGCTAAATTGTATTAATTGATATGTACTTAAGAATAGTAGTAAATTATTAGCTTTCTTTCTTTAAATTTTGGCCAAGAGAAATTGAATGCTTTGGATCCTCATCACCCACACATGCACCCCCCTTTTTTATCCGCATCACACGATTTCCCTTTCTATAAGCACTATTAAATGAGGTCAATCCGATTTTACTGTCGTTTCCTAGTTTGCAATTTCTAGGGTTGCCATTGAACTCAACGCTTATCAATCGAGGGTTTCCAATGTTTTCCAAAAAACCTCGTTATTTTCTTATCACCTTTAGTTTGCTCAGGGTCTATTCCTATATTAGTCATATTACAATATTGTCTCAAGGTAATCATAAAATCAATTTCCAGAGGTTCCATACACGTCTATCTTCTTGTGTTATATTATTTCAAGGAGATACTGAATACTAGTAATACACTACATATAATGGAAACATAATATGCTCTAAGCTATTACTTCAAGCATAGATACATATAATTATGATGGATACAATTTCTCCAAATTTCACATAACAAACCAGCTTGAAAGCAAATCAAGCCAAAACAAATAGTCAGCTCTGGTCGGGATTTACAAAGCAAATGTCTTTGTTGAAAGCTATGGTAACATCTAGACATAAATCCTCAAAATTAAAGAATATGAACACGGAGCTGTCATGGTTGGGAATTTCACCAAATGGATTATCTAATAAGTACTTAGTTACAGCAACGAAATGCATTCTCTCTCTCTCTCTCTCTCTCTCTCTCTCTCTCTACTGTACTGTAAAGGGGGTATTTGAGTCTCTCTCTCTCTCTCTGAGAGAGAGAGAGAGAGAGAGAGAGAGAGAGAGAGAGAGAGAGAGAGAGAGAGAGAGAGATAGACTCAAATACCCCCTTTTCCTTTTGTATCTTTACAGTACAGTAGTTTAGGTTCCATATATCAAATGTTATAAACTCTTGACGAAGCAATTTAAATGGTGAAATAGAATCTTGGCTATCTTTGGTTGTTAATCCTGAACGGCTGAGTTCCCAGTAAACTTTTATATGCGCTTATATTGTTGTTTGATAGCAAGTATGAATACTGAACGGTATGACAGAATCATCAGCTGGTAATAAGAGGAGGATATGAAAGCAGTTACTATTATTTTTACTAGCTAAGCTACCCTGGTTGGAAAAGCAGGATGCTATATATCTAAGGACACCAACGCATTTTCTCGCGCATTTACCAATGTAAAGCAAGGGTAATGTTGTAGACTAAATGTATATATACCCATTTATGGCAGAACATGTGTTCTTTACCCTAATACGAGATTATGCATTTAATTAGGGCCTGGGCATAGTATAGGCTAAGACCACTAAAAGTGTGGCTTTTACTTTACTAATGTAAACTTGATGTATGCAATCATCTGCTGCTAGAAACAAAAACACAAAATACAGAATCCTCGTAGAATTCAAGAACCTACGCGTAAATTAGCAATATATAGTTCTAAACATAGCTTAGACAATGCCAGATCTTTCACAGCTCAACTCCTGTTTTAGATGTTTGTTCTAAAATGGCTTTCACAACTACTTACAATGGCAAAATTGTATATAAATTCAACACGCAGCCTCTAGCCTAAACTACCTTTTTGTAAATATGCGAAAATTCTTGAATATTATTCACCTCCTTTAATATAACACGCAGCCTCTAGCCTGAACTACCTTTTTGTAAACATGCGAAAATTCTTGAATAGGATTTACCTCCTTTTAATATTAAATTGTGTAGTTGGTGATGTAATAACGATAGCTAATTCATGTTTTATTGAATTCTCTGTTATTCCACCCCACTGCATATAAAAGAAGAAAATCACAAGATTGGGTCAAAATAAATGATGAACGACCAATAAAAATAGGCACAGCAAAGAATATGTCACCAGTTTCTAAATAGGAATTAATGCAGATATATGGAGAAATATGAAATGAATAACAGAAAACCAATAACAACGTTCGAACCCTCCAAAATACCAAATAAAGTCAAGTAGAGTGGTTTTTTGTTAACAAGTTAGCTGGGCACGCTGGTAATAGGAGGCGTTCATGAGGCACTTAGTATTATCATCACAAGCTAAGTTACAACCATAATTGGAAAAGCAGAATGCTATAAGCCCAAGGCTCCAACAGGGAATAATAGCTCAGTGAGGAAAGGCTGTAAGGAAATAAATAAACTACAAGAGATGTAAAGAGCAATTAAAAAAAATATACATATATTTTAAGAACAGTAACTACATTAAAACAGATCATTCATAACACGTAAAAAAAAAAAAAGAGAGACTTACGTCAGCCCGTTCAACATGAAATCATTATCTGCAAATTTAAACTTTTCAAGTTCCACCAATTTAACAACTTAATTAGGAAGATCATTCCACGACTTGGCCACAGCTGGAATAAAACTTCTAGAATGATGTGTAGTATTGAGCCTCATGAAGGAGAATGCATGGTTTTCAATAAGACGGCTTTCCGGTCTTTCCTTTATTGTATTTTGTTAGAAGCCAATTCCCCCCTTTCCAAATAATCATTTTAAGTTATAAGAGACCATTGTTTTAGCGGGAACCCTCTTACTGGCGATATTTTGCAATAAACTGTCTTTTATTCTTACAAAATCTCGATTTTAAAATAATACATGAAACTAAAGCTATATAATAACCTATCCGGTAAAGATCTGTGCGTTTAGGCTTTTGAGATAGGTCTTTTGTCGTGTACTATATTTTCTTTTGAATATTCATTTCAGTTTACTACCCAATTCAGGATTTCATGCTTTAGTTTATTTGCTTTTTTTTTGTTATCTTTAAAGATTCATAGTACTTTTCATTGTACTATTTTTGTGTTCATATCATTCCTAGTTAGTTCAACATTGTGTCCTTTATGTTTAAATACTCTTAGCAATCTATTTACATATTCATATTTGTTTCTTAATCTGAATTTTTCTTTTGTGTGTGTATTATGTTAAAAGAAAACAGTTTTTCCAGTAAATTATACGTTTTTGGTCTTTGCTGATG
Source organism: Palaemon carinicauda (assembly GCF_036898095.1). Lineage (NCBI taxonomy): Eukaryota > Metazoa > Arthropoda > Malacostraca > Decapoda > Palaemonidae > Palaemon > Palaemon carinicauda. The sequence continues at coordinate 24,873,872 of NC_090764.1, forward strand.
AGGTGGCAATCTTGAAAGCTTGTACTGTAAGATGATCCCCATAGCCTAGGTACTATTATCTATAATCTAATTAAGATTTCTAAGACGTCATATTGATGAAACATATTTGAAATATTTAGCGTCTTTGTAGAGTAAATTGATAAGATAGCTTTAATTCCAAGAAATATATTTAATAATCTTCTTCGCAGAACTTCAAAATCAAAAAAAAAAAAAAAAATGAGTAGTGAATAAATTATGTAGGTTTAGGTGTATTCTTTTGGGAATTTGAAGCGTGAGGAAAGAGAAAAGCTAGGCGCAACTAATATGGTGAACCGAACCTCTCTCGAGATGTATCTGAAGTGACGGGTTATTGACGATACCAAATAAGGAAGTAAAATACAAACACGTGATCAGTGTTTGGCTTTATATGAAGTTGAAGAGTGATATGGGTGGGGATCTACGAAGTCAAAATCTATATTCAAGAGGTTCCTTGAAAAATAAAATAAAATGTCTATATTAATTTCTATTGTGGACTCTTTTTTCCGGGTACGTTTGTACGACATTTTGTATATAATCAATTGTTGAGTTTCTAAATCAATTATTGGTGGCGATACTCAGCTGTCAAATTGAGATTTGGAGAGGATTTCACTAATAAGGCTATAGGGTCAGATGATATGAAAGTCTTGAGAAACAGGATTTTGAATTATGATTTTAGTTCTTATCGTTATTGGTGTACTCACGTCGTAAAACATGAGGGTTATTTAAGGAAGGCTAAGCCAGGAAGAAATTACAAACTAATGGAAACCATCAACCTTATACTATCGTCCTTGTCTGCCCCTCGGTTCTGACCAAGGAAGCCCATTCTATGATGCCTCCAGGATGGAATATGCGAGGACCATCGCCCTAGAACTAACTTCGTAAAAATAGCAGTCTAAAGGAGGCGGGTCCTCTTTTTTTTTTTTTTTTTTTTTTTAAGACCTTGTATACTTAATTAAAAGACCTTGACTGACCCTTGTTGGATTGCCATACACTATCATCTCACATGGTTTGTCATTGTTGTAACGCCTAACAAACTACGATAATGATGATCTTAATAATACAAATATAAATCTAAGAAATCATAATAAATCCTGCTGTGGATGTGGCGACGGGGGTTACTCAAAGTAAAGAATAAATGTATCGATACACATTTCATTACATACAAAAGGATTTCAATTTATTATAATTTACTAGGTAACTTACTTTCTCATTCTTCCAAATTTTATCTTTTGCGAACACACTGAAATACAGCCATTTGATTAATTAGTGTTTACTTTCTTTCAGGGTCCATGTAAAAGGCGTTTCTAACTCAATTTTACATGATTTCCACATAGGAATTAAGTTTAGCCCACTTCCTATTTCAAATACGACATAAATACAGCATTAGGATATAGCACAAATCTTCACATAGTAAATCAAAATCAAAGGCGAAAATTCTAATGCTTCCTAAACTCACAATTTGAACTTTTCTTGTATTTCAGATAATAAATTAATATATATACAGTATACACACACACACACACACACACACACACATATATATATATATATATATATACACACACATATATATATATATATATATATATATATATATATATATATATATATATATATATATACGTAACGATGTTGTAACATGTAATATAGGTAAAGCAATAATAACCTAGTACAACTTCTATTGCCTTAGTCCTCCTAAGCTAAAATACTTTTGCGAAATCAACGTTATAGCATGTTGTTATTACATTTAGAGGTATACTTTTCAGACAAAAAGAAGAAAAAATAGACGTATTTCCAACATAACGAAGTTTAATATAGTTTAATATATTTTCACCTCATGACGGTAATGTGTTGATATGCAGTGAAAAACATGATTGAAGCCCGGTATAATACTTATTTCGATATAAATGTTGACGACAGTAAACTTGTGCATTGAACTAAGTTACCTCTCATGTTTTGTTTGGTTTATCCACTGATCAGATTATATTCCAAGAACAGAAACCTACATAGAGGAATGCCAGCGTTTCGATTTCTAATCGCATACATTAATGTAAGCAATTAAAAAAGTCATTCTTTGTGCGCCTAGAATTATCTTGTCCCGTTCTCCATTATAAAACATCCAACATATAATCTTACAATGTCTATTCCATTTACAATATCAAATGGAAAAATATATATAGAAAATGCAAACCTCTCTATCTCTTGTGTAATGCCAAGGTAAAAATGCAAGAGCGTAATAATCTCGTCAGATCTTAGGGAACATTCTTCTGCTTGTCAGTGAAAAAAATGTATATATGTTTATAACATTTTATGAACAATGTGTGGAAGAGAACCACCTGAACTATTATTTGCAAAGAATCATAAATAGCTCTATGCATTTACCTCCGTCAGAAAGAAAACCCCCTTTTCATGAATAGTCACGATATGCTTCTATTTTCGTATGTGAAATATAATAATGTTATGCAACTAAAGGAAATCACAAAGGAAAAAAGAATTCTACATATGACTGACGAAAAAAAGAACACATTTTATTTGACTTTGTTGGGTAGTTGAAATTTTTTTTTTTTAAATTGTCTACAAGGACACTATTAATTCTAGTACTATGATATAAAAGGCGATTTGTTTTACAGATTTATTTTTTAAATATCGTTGAAATGAATGAATGACGACAGGGATAAAAAAATACTTTCGAAGCGAATTAGTTTTCCACTCGAGTAATTTACTTGGATTCAACATTTTTAAATGGTTATAGGCAAATCTTTTTATAAAAAGTCACAATATTTACATCGATACGCATATCTACTGAATTATATGTATGTATATATATATATATATATATATATATATATATATATATATGTATATATAAATATACATATATATATATATATATGTATGTATATATATATATATATATATATATATATATATATATATATATATATAAATTTTCAATTGAAAAGGGGTGCTAGCCATATGTCATACTCCATCCCAGCTATAACCCAGTGTTTTCTACCTATACTGATTCTTGGTTGGGATTTGTCATAACCTAGTAGAGTAAACCCGGAGAGGCGTTTGGGAGGATTTTGGATGAGAACGCATGAGTAATAATCTTATTACTTATAAGAGGAAGAATATCTTGATTTTTTGGAAAGTCTGTAAAAATCAAGTGTTTGTATCTAGACAATTATCTTTGAGGTGTTTCAAATGCATATAACCGACAATTGTGTTGAGGATGAATGGTAAGGAAGATGATTTTAGAGCTCTTATAAGAATTATGATGCTATTAAAATGTGTTGAGAGAGTGTGGGTGGAAGAATGAGTGAAGTTTGTTATGTTTAAGTGGTTGTTCAGTACTATTATTGATATAATGATGTTAGAAGCAAGTCTCCGGACAACCTGCATGTCTGTAAATTTGTGGGATATGACAATGACCTATGGACGGTTAATGGAATAGTCATTATTTAAATATAATACAGGAGTAATTAGGAATGGTATATATAAATTGTAAAAGGTTGTATAACAAATTAAAAGTTACAGCAAGTGGAGGTAAATGGGGGTGAATGTGAGCGTGAGCATGGCTATCGTGGTAAAATAAAATAGAAAAATTAACCAATGAATGCTTATTTGAGTGTTAGAGTAATAAAACAAATCATTTATATAGATATTTGAGTGCTGTATAGATAAAGAATTATGATGAGGTTGTAACTATAAGATTAGGGAGAGACATCCCTTGTCCATAAAGGTCAAGGTGACAATAGGTGAAGGGATTGTAAACCCAATTTCAGATTTTGTAGGCCGATTCTAGATGCTGAAGTCCTTGAGATTAAATTTTTGCGTAGAAGAAATTGTAGTAAAAGAATGTAATGAAAGAAAAATATGGTGATTCATATATCATGACAAGGTTATCATTGGTGAGCCCGTGAATCAAATTATTAGGGACCATTTGGTCATATAAAACAAAACGAAGATTGTGAAAAGACATTAAAATTCAAAGGTAATAGAAGTAAATAGGAAAGTAAGATCATTAGGAGTCTTTACGGCTAGAGACCAATAAGGAGTCTGTATAGTTAGAAAAAAAAAACTGCCATAGAGGTCTTTAATATCAAAGAAGAGTGAGTAGGCATGTAAAGCTTAGGTGATTAATGTGGTGGGCGTGGTATGCATTTTGATGAGCTATCCTTTGTATTGTAAATAACATTTATAAGGTTGTGGAACCTTTATGCACAGGGAGGTTCATGCATGACTTAATGATGGTATAAGTACTTGCAGCACCCCATGTCCAAGTGACCACTATATAGTTTTTATGTAGAGCACCTTTCTTACAGGAAATGGTTCAATGATGACATATATAAACATATATGCATACAAATATATATTCATATGCATATATATATATATATATACATATACAGTATATATATACATACATATTTGTTTATCAATATACTTATACATCCATAAACTATATATAAATATACATATATATATATATATATATATATATATATATATATATATATATATATATATATGCACATACCGACAGGTACAGAATCCTGAAATACTAAATCTCTACATGCAAACATTTTGACAGTCAAATAAGAAATAGCCTAGGTTTAGAAATAACCCTGACTTGTTTTATTTTTATCAACCAGCATTTCAATAACCATAATCAGAAAATAGTTATACAGATATATGAATACCGTTATAATTTTCTTTTTCAAATGAAAAAAATATTTGAAAAGCTATCAGTAAAAATGCATGAAAACATGCATTCAAAGGTTAAAAAGAGGCCAACGTAAACGCTTGGCCATAAACATAGAAAGCCTTTCTTCACGTATTCGTTTTGCATTTTTGTGGTTTTGGACATAGCTCCCCTCAGGGTAAACATTCGATAGGGGTGTGATTGTGATCTACAAATTTTGTTAGTAAATCCTGTCGATTCAAAAGTTAGTAACGAATCTATCTTTTGTAGCTATACGATTTAGGAATTTCACCGCACAATCAATACGCGTATTTCCTGTTTTTTTTTATCCTTCACCATATACTGTATGTATGTATGTATGTATGTATGTATATATATATATATATATATATATATATATATATATATATATATGTACATTATATTATTTATATATATGTATATGTACATATATATATATATATATACACATATACATATATATATATATATATATATATATATATATATATCTATATATATGCACAAATGTATGTATATGTGTATATATGTATGTAGATGTGTATATATATATGTATAAGTATATATATACACATATATATGTATATATATATACAAATATATATATATATATATATATATATATATATATATATATATATATATATTATATTATATATATATATATATATATATATATATATATATATATATATATATATATATATAAAGTGTAATTATCACCTGTTTTTCCTTAAAAGCCTTGGCTCTAGTTCACGTTATCTTCCAATTTAAAGCAAACTATGTGTTTGCAAGGTAAAATGAGGTTGTTAACCCTAATGCGATTGTCCTGCATAGATTGCTATGCCAACGCTTCAACTGCTGCAGGGAACCAATGTTGCCCAACCCCGATAATCGGAACACATGGAACGTGCAACTGACGTCGACATTGTGACTTGACAAGGGTAAGTTTGTGCAAGAGCAGTTTAAAGTTAGCTACATAGATATCTAGTATTGCTAATACCTTCATTATTTATTTAAGTGTTATTTATAAATTTCTCTGTTTGGCAAAGTAAAATGCACTCTTAGGGAACGTCTAGAATCCATCTTGACTGCCACCTGCCATAAGGCAAAGAATTAATGCCATCAAATATGATTATGTTATATATAATTTTCAAGGAGTTTTAATGGTGATAATTTTTCACAGAAGAACTATGGTTTGAAAATTCAATGAAAATAAGTTGTTTGCCTCAGTCTACCGGCAATGAGAAATATTTTTGGTAAGTCGGGATTTTGGTTTTCCCAAAATGATTTATATTATTCACCTCTTTTATTATCTCTTGAGATAAACTGATAAAAACAGAGTAAATGAGATAGAATAAAGAAATTTGAAGTGATCTATGGCTTTATGAAACACAATTTCAACATGATTATTAATAACCTGTGGGGTCTACCCTAATAAGAAAGGATAATTTTATAGTAAGGAATGAATCCATTAATTTATTCTTGTCTAAAATTGTAAGGTACTTAAGCTTCATGTTTAAATTACTGTGTCAATTATTTTCAGTGAAGCTCTCTGTAGCATGAGGTTCTTGTGAAGATGAAAAGAACGGACATTATCAACTTGTGATATCGTTATACATTTGTTACTTGCCATCATCCAGTCATATCAAAGATGGTCGCCTCATCCTTCTCAGGTTCGTTACCACCTGACAAGGCTAAACAAGAAGGCTACGTCCTCGTTATTGGATACAATGAGTTCTAAGCACATCTATGTAAAACGTTACATTTCTAGTCTAAAAACGTTTCCATAAGCTGTTTTACATTTTAACATTGGTGAGCCCTCACGCTTCGTTACGTTTCCCATATCTGGTCCTCTTCCTTATCATTTCTTTAGATTTCCTATTTAATAGTGTTATGGACGAGCCATGTATTCATCTCATAATGTTTCATAATGTTTTACGTTTTCTCAGGTATATTTGTCGCACATCTTATTTTTCCTTTATTGTACACCCGTACCCCAGAATGAATACCTTTCCAACTACTGTCACATGAATTGCAAAATCTTTCAAAATATCTCCTCGTTGTAAGAAGACGAAAGCAAACACATAGACGACACAAGAGGCGGAATAAATATTAAATTTCGTCTGTCGACTCTCCCACGTCTTGGCAAAACTATTTTCACAATATAACAATATATCTCATCTCGCTTTGTGACAGATTCCATCTTTCTTTTCCTCGTTCAATTCATTTTTGTCAGGTTTGGACTTCCTTCCATTTGCAGAAAGTTTATACTCTTTATCATTTCTCGATTCCAGTCAGGTCTTGTGTTGCAGCATATGATGATTTGGTTCAAGGCGTATTGATGAGCCATTTGTATTTAAAATTCAAGCAACTAATCTAATTATCATCTGCGCATATCTCCTAATTCCAGTTGTAAAAGGATAATGATGAGATTGACCACGGTCTTTGTTTCTTTTTCTTTGAAACCAGTTAACTTGGGATAATGAAATTAACACAAATATTTCCAGGAAAGTAATAATCATCTTATGGGATATTCTTGAAAGTTTTCATTTAATTGAGATAATAAAATCACTGAGTGTTAAGTGCTTATTTTCTTTAATTGTGCTTTGATGCTTCAAAACTCAAACACAGTTACACAGCATGGATGTAACTAATACCTTGATACTTGACCTAATTATAACTCAAGAACAATTCAATCTTCATTCTGGATAGATCTTTCCTTTCTGATTTCAGACCTACCGGTAACTGTTTATCCATAAACAAGAAAACATTATATACACAGTATTGCCCAGTATATGCGTTAATTTATGTAAATATTTTTGTCAAATAAAGACATCTAGTAACTCTTTAAAATAAAGAAGCAAATAGATTTACTTCCCTCTATTAAAAACCATTTATCAAAATAAATGGTTCTTTATATCCATAGCATATTCAAAAGGATACATCAAGAGAGCTCTCTTCACAGCATATTTTTCAGAAATGCCGCTTTACCATTGAATATATTACAAAAAGGTAATTTCTATTTGAATGGCTACGACATTCTGTGGACTTTATCAATTGCCCGACCTACTAAAAATGTTCTGTGCAGTGCATATCCTGTTTATAAAGTTTTCCTAAGTGAATCGCGTTTTCTCTTCATGAGCTAGTAGCAACTGTGTCAATAATAATACTTCTAAGATTTTTTAAAACTCGCCTGTATCCTAGGAATCAATTTTTTTTAGGAGAAAAGACACATTCGAATAATAAATACCGTATAATACAGCAGTACACTAAAACACACAGATACATATACATATAATTACTTAAATAAACAGTATACACACACATACACTCACACACACTACATATATGCATATATATATATATATATATATATATATATATATATATATATATATATATATATATATATATATATATATAATTTGGCCAAGGCACCAGCCAACCGTTGAGATACAATCGCTAGTTATTGGGACCATTGACTGACAAGGTAGTACGGCTCATTTTTCCTTTCCCTACACATACACTGAATAGTCTGACCTATTCTTTACACGTTTTCCTCATACATCTGACAGCACTGATATTACAGAATATATATGACCCTTTATTTAGTGGATTTCGATTCCAAATCCATTACATCTGAATTTTCTTGCAACTAGCTGAAAATACAGAAAGGCATTCGGATTTAGAAATAATGAAATATTTACAGCTTTCCCGTTCCTTCGTCTAAATATAAAAAAATAAAGGCAATCAAAATAAAAAAAACAACAACTAACAAACCAGTTGTAAATATAACTAATGCTGCTACACAATGCTAGCAACGGTAGAGAGAAAAGGAAAAAACCTACCTGAAAAATACGTAAGCCTCCTAGGCCTGAAATCTGCAAAACCACCCCAGTTGTGGTAAAACGCAATTTTTCTAGTCGGTGGCACAACTGGGCTATACATTACTTTCTTTCACACGACCCCTACAAAAGGAAAAAGGGACACGAAAAAATGGTAAGCCAAATTTTTCCTGACAACTTTCTTTCTAGTATTACAATTCGTCCTTTCTAAATTCTTCTGATCACTCTCCATAAATCGTATATTGAGAAACAATTTTCGTTATATTGAAAATATTGGTTTGATTTTCAACACTTGCCATCTATGAGGGCCGCACTACAAAATCGCGGATTCGTAAAGATTAAAACGTTCGAAAGTCACCCTTAATTCAGTTACAAAAGCCCGTTAAGATTAATCCGTTTGGACTCACTATTACAATAAGTTTCGTTTATGTCTCTTAATGATTCACAAAGGATGATAGATGTTGACAATTATATATCACTAAACACAACTGAAATCACATCACATGCTAAGCGCACCAAAAATGCTGCGGAATCCTTTCCCTGCTCATTTTAAAGAGAATTCTTATACATCACATCTATCTAGATTTTCTAGAATATGTGTATTCCTTGACGTTCTAGTGGAGCTCCAGAGTAATACCTACATAAAGATGAGGACTATCAGTAAGTCTATGACAATGAGGAGACCTGAATAAAACAGGAACGAGTATGCTATATCCAAGTACAACAAATATATTTCAAGAGAAATAGCTAGTTTGGGAAACAAATTCAGGTGTGTGATCAATATCTTCATATAAACTGGTTTTACGGATGCATATATTTGTTTTTACATGACAAATGTAGGTTTATATAAATATTTCTTATAAAGGACTGAAAGGACAAATCTGTCCGGAATTGCAAGAAGAATATACTTGCAGATATCATCATCTGGCTAACGAAAGAGTTGAGCGATCGTTAATGCATGTATGAACAATCGGACTTGGAGGCGAGTGATAAAACTCGCCTTTGACGTAATATTTTACGGGACTTATGATAGTAACATATCAGCACCGTTTGCCGCGCTTTTGATATACCAATCCGCACTTTCGTAAAATTTCGTGTAGCACGGTGTTTGGTTGGTTACAATCCAGGACATCGCTTCTAGATCTTTAGCAGAAGGTGTGCAGCTTCAATTCTAATATCAATCATCTGAATCTACTGTGCATTGAGAACTAAATCTAAAAGTCCTAATTGGGCTCTGATAGAATACATTCTCAGTTATGTACAAGTGACATTATGCTTACCTTTTCTTTCAATGACTCCGAATTCCATTTACGGGAACAGTCAGAGGCAAAATATTTTTTAGTATGTGTATGGTTTGTCAAATTCACTAAGGATACATATTACTGCCTCTAAATACATACATAATCATGTGCGTTTTGTGAAATCAATATCCTAGCTAAATAGACTGTAATTCTATATATCACCTAACCAGTCGTGGCCTCAAATAATTTCAAGCTCCAACTTCAAGAACGCAAATGTAGTACCGTCACATGTAACAGGAACCAACCATCATATGAAATTCAAGAAACAATATGGATTTATTTTAGACCACCTCTCTGATTCTAAATTACAGAAGTACAACTACAGAATTTCCCCTTGAGAATTTATTCAAGAATACTCAATATACATCCTTTACAATAAATTAATTCGGATTATAGACATGGATTTTCATCTATATGTGAGAACAAAGCAGTATTAACAATAAAATTTTGTTTTCCCTGTGGAATCCTCTTTCGCTCTTAATCTCCCCTTGCTTTCTTATTAGTAGGTCAATTTTGAATCACGAGCTAAGACAGAGTCAAGCCACAGAGCATATTCCTTTTGGGCATATGCCTTTACAAGTGGGGTAAATTGAGATAACTCTGGTCTATTACGAAGATAATTGACCCGGTAGATTGATATCCTCTATGCATGAGTTCACAGCTAGTTAACAGAATTCAAGCCATTCCAGTGGTTCCTAGCGCGACCACTGCCTCAGGAGAAAGCTCTTTGTCGGCTGAAGAAGGTCGTTAGCGAACTAATAAGCAGAAAATAAAGATGTTATTCGACAAGGCCCAAAGGTCTAAGGTTAAATCATAACTCAATCGTAGTGGTTATAGCCCGGCATCAGCCTCTGGCCGATGTAACAATCCCGTCGACTGGTATCTTGTTCTGCAATTTGGAACCTTCTAGCAACATACCCTAAGTCACAATACCTCCAAGTTAATCCTTCTAAACCGTTCGTAACTTTAAATGACACCTTCTTTATTTTGCCATATGAGGATTGTATTCATATACTTTATCAAGGGCTATTTTATACTGATAACTTATATTTCTGTTCGTAATCGGGTAGTTGAAGCAGTAGAACTTCAACAGTTCAAAGTCGCAGCAAATGTTTTTATGCTGAAGAGGCTTATTTAAGTCCTTTTATAGTTTATATATTAAATATGTTTTAATGTTGTTAATGTTTCCAAAATATTTTATTTCTAATCTGTCATTACTTCTTATATCACTTATTTATTTCCTTATTTCCTTTCCTCACTGGGCTATTTTTCCATGTTAGAGCCGTTGGGCTTAAAGCATCCTGCTTTTCCAACTTGGGTTGTAGCTTAGCTAGTAGTAGTAGTAGTAGTAGTAGTAGTAGTAGTAGTAGTAATAATAATAATGATAACAAAAATAATAATAATAATAATAATAATAATATTCTCTCATTGAAGTTTATATTTGACTATTGACTACTCATCACTTTTAGCTATATTTGCAAATTCACGAGTTGTATTCCTTCCATTGGATAACTGCAAACCGCTGTTTTCAAAAGTCTCAACTGGGCTGGAAGAAAATCTTAAAAAATTAAACGAACCTGACTCCAAATTGCCATTCCGTCGAATATCTTCGCACAGAAAAGTACTGTTCCCCAGTTTAATAACTCTGGAATACCTCTGACAGAAATGAGAGAGAGAGAGAGAGAGAGAGAGAGAGAGAGAGAGAGAGAGAGAGAGAGAGAGAGAGAGAGATAAAATTAATCTGATGAAATTATGAAATGCTGGTTTGGCGTAACCACAATCTTTCACCAAGGGAATAATAATTCATTGTATTTTGTTCAGTACTGTTATTTACTCTGTTATTGCTTAGGAGAGATGAAACTTCACTTTTTAGAACACACACACACACACACATACAAACAACGAAACAAGTTCATGGAAAAAAGTATTTTTGCAAAATTGGAAAAACAATTTACAGCTTATAGAGCACCGACCTATTAGCGATTTTTTTTAATTTTTTATTTTATTTTTTCTGAAGAATCATTTTACCCGAACCTGATATTTAGGAAAAATTGCACCAAAGACAAGAATTTTTTATGACATCTTTATAAATTGTTTAACGCTTGTTCCGTTATTTCATTATTGTTATACATTCTTCTTCGAGAGAATTGTACTCTTTTAGTATACACCAACTTCCCTTTTTTCGAGTCGCTCAAAATACGATTACAGCTTCATGTAGTTACATTTGTTTTCTATTTTGTAAACATTTCTCGTTAAAATGGAATTCGTTAGTTTTCAATTTTAGGAAAAATAAATAACTATGTTCATTCGATGCAGCAAAAATAGTGCTGTATGTTTAACCCTCTAATGATAAAAACCATCATTAACCCTTACTTAAAATCAGCCCAGTGAAACAAAACTGAGAAAAGAATATAAATGAGGCTTAAACTGGTATTATACAATACAGAATCGTAGAATAATTTGCATTACTTTATGGCCATAAAAATGTTTCACATAATCTCGGATATCATCTTTAGTGTGAAGATTAATTTAGGTGAATGAAACAGTATGAATCTCATCATGATAATGATCAGAGAAATTATATAAACAATTTCTAGGACAGAAAATGCCGTGTCTTCATAAGTCGCCGCGGGATACGGAAGTCTTGATATATTTATATTGCACAATGCTGGAGTTCATTGACCAAAGTATTTTATAAATTATTTGTATGTTCAAGAATAACTGAAATTTACAATGGTCTTTGCAAAAAAAAATCTAATTTTTGCTACATACGTACCATCCTAATGTTCACAGACTCGCTGTCTCTTGTGTTCGGGCAGCCATTGCCTAACCTTCCCTTGTCCTAGCTAGGGTGCAGATGGACCTGTCCGATGATCATATCTATATATGATAGATCTTATTAATATTGTCCCGTCACTTGCCCCTACCGCTCATGAGTGACTTTTAAACTTTTAACTGTTTCAAAAGACGCTGAAATATATGTTACAATTTAAATTTAACCCCATCTTGCGCACTAGATCTTGCCCTTTTTAGATAAATGATGCCAATGAATGTGGATACCCCGTCCCTTATGTTTCAAAACAACCTACCGGCCATTAAGGCCAACAGTTACTTTTACTTGGTCGTCCTAGTGTTATAATATTATTTTCACATTGCATTTAATTTTATTTAGTACTTGATATATATATATATATATATATATATATATATATATACATATATACACACATATATATATATGTATATATATAAATCCTATATATATGTATATAAACTTCATATGTATGTATATATATATATATATATATATAATATATATATATATATATATATATATATCAGTAATATCTTTTATTTTGGCCGCATTTGCAGAAACAGACCAGACAGCATCCCTCTACGTCTATTTTGTTTTTCTTCAAAATAGAGAAAGAAATAAGCTCTACATCATTGGAGTATTTTATCGTTCCTAACCTCATTTGAATAGCGACCCCTGTAAGAAAGTCTTGTAGCACTGAAGCCAGTTCGGTCGTAAAGGGAAAGAGAAAAAATAGATGAAAAGCAATGGAGATAATAAATAATGTTTACAAGAGCAGCTAGATGAAACCGCGTTGGTTGACTTGTTGTTTAGTGATTAGTTACTTATAGTCATTTTTTTTTTTCAAAAAGGTAACCGGAATTACATACATACGTTGTTGAGATTTAGAATAATTTGTAATTAATTAACTTCAGACTGTTCAAGTTTGGGGAAAAGAACTAACATTGAAACCGAGGCCGAAAAATATTAGGAAGAGACAAAAAGGAGAAAGTGAGATATAAGGCATTCAGTGAGATCAAATAAAGTGAGAAGACAAAATGAAACAGAAGAAATTCAGAAGAGACAAAATGCGGAAGCGAGATAAAATTGATTGAGAAGAGACAAAATGAGAAATGAGACAAACCCAATTGAAAGAGTCAAAATTATATAGTAAAAAAATTAAATAGAGATAATAATGAAAATGAAACTAAGAAGAAAATAAATGACAGCGAGACAATATAACCCGAGTAGAGAAAAAATCAGGAAATGAGATAAAAGACATGGAGAGAAGACATAATGAGAAAGTGATATAAAAGACATTAAGAAGAAACATGTATTCAGAAGGTACAAGAGAGAGAGAGAGAGAGAGAGAGAGAGAGAGAGAGAGAGAGAGAGAGAGAGAGAGAGAGAGAATGTAATCATTTTCCAATCAGAACTGCCTTGTCATTAAGGTCGCCATGAGGGTCTCAATGACTAGTTTATTGTGGGGAAGCAAATTCTGCATATAAACGAAATAAGCTACACAAAACGAAAGGTTCAAAATTCTGAAAGCTTTCTTTACTATGATACCCCGGGATGAGCTTTTAATAAAAAAAAAAAAATATTTGCTATTATCATTCTTGATAATTCTTTATTACGTGTCATAATTGACTAGTTTGAATAATATGTAAATAAACAAAATTGCGAGAGGAATTCCTACTCTTATATTGTCAACCTGTAAAAACAATATTCTTTTGGGACAGAAGAGCAACTAGATAAATGATCATTTCATGATAAAATTTCAATAGAACAAATGTAACACCATCCAAAATTTATAAGCCTGTATAAAAACACATTGAAAAGAATCAACGGTAGTGCATAGTAGACAAATTTTCCATTTTACAATATAAAGATTTACAAATTCTCATATTGTATTTTGTGGTAACATGTCACCCAAGATTACAATCAGGAATAAATATTCCATCTCTAATATTTCAGCTTGGAATAATATCTAGATAGATCCCATGACTTAATCATGTTCAGTGTCTTTAGGGAACGGCTTCTCTTTGCTATCAACACTTTTTAAGTTCAAGTGTCAACCAGTTGATGAATCTGTTCTTATGGAAGTTTGTTCAAGTATTGTTAGAACATATATTTTTCCCAAAGACATTTCTTTACACTTGTCATATACATCCAAAGTCTTTATGTGTATGTTATGTATAGTTATTTCTTCTATTATCTGAATTAACCGATAGCAGAATCATGATTAGTTTAATTGTTTCATGATTCAACCATTTCGTATGGTCTTTAACATTCTAGTACCCTTTTGACCTCCGTCAGACAAGGATAATCCCTCCAACCCTAAGAAAGCCCGGCAACATCTTGAAAGCCTATAATTTTCCCAATATATTACATGGATAATAGCAATTACAGAAATTCTTTAATTTTGCAAGTGATCCTCTATCGTCATTGCCAGATCAAAGGATTCTCGACGCTCTTTCTTTTCTCTCTCTCTTCTATAAATACATATGGCGTATGCCTTGCTTGGGGAAATGCTATGCATGTATATGTATGTATGTATGTATGTATGTATATATATATATACATAAATATATATGTATATATATATATATATACACACATGTATATATACACAAATAAATAAACATATATACCTATATCTATCTATCTATCTATCGATCTATCTATCTATCTATCTATATATATGACAGAGAGAGAGAGAGAGAGAGAGAGAGAGAGAGAGAGAGAGAGAGAGAGAGAGAGAGAGAGAGAGAGAGAGAGAGATATTAGAAGGCAGCTAATAATTACTCGTATTCCGGTGATCCTAAAGACGAATTCAAGCTTCATAATGCAATTCATCCATCACACAACACTGAAATAATACTGATAACGAAATGCTAAAATACATTGGAATCCTACGCTATTGACACGCGTGATGTAATTTGCCTTGTTTCCAATGTGTCAGCCATTTGCATAAACTCCATTTCGCATCACATACATGGAAATGACCCCATTGTTGTTTAATGGATCCATAATATCTAGACATGGTTAATTCAAAGCAGTGTATTATTGGCTACAACAACAACATTAGTGAAAATATATAACCTATGTTGAAAATGCACCTTGCTATAATCCTCATTAAAGATATGTTATGCAGATCCTCAGAATTTCTAATTGATTTCTTTAAAAGTCTGTTTCACAGTTTAAATAAGGCATGTAAAATAATCTAATTATGATATACATTTAAAATTTACATTTCCTTTTAAAGGGAAAGGTTTTCTTTTAAACATATACTTGATTTTTTTTTTTTATAATATTTTTGTTCATGATTACTTCATGCAATCCGGTAAGAACTAATAATTACAATTTATTGACGTACAGAATTCCATAAAAAATTTAACAATTTTAATTTTGCTTCATTCATATATCTGAAAACTAAATGATTTATCGTTTTGATCGGCGAAAAGGATTAAATCTTGCTTCCCCAGACATAAATATTCTATTACACCAGTCTTTGGAAAATATTAGCACAAAAGAATGGCAATATAATGATGGTTGTTCACCACACACAAACGAAAAATTACTGGATTAATACAGATATTAACATAGTTTACTTAGGCAAAAAATGTAATATAGTAAAAATTTTCAATATTTTATAAAATCTGAATTTCTATTTTTCAAATGTCAGAGATTATTAGTTTTCATACAGAGATTGCATAACATAGATTTTAATGATTCGTTCTTTCAATGCTTTGCATTTATACAGTCGAAAGATAAATGTGATTATTTGACTCAAAATATGTAGTCGTCTAATGAATGATTCAATTGACGAATAGGGGACATGTATTCTTATAAAAAATCCTTGGGACTGTAACTCTCCTCACAAAGTGAATTTAAAGACATAAATATTGAAAAATATAAACATGATTAAAAAAATAGCAATACCTAGTATTAGCTCATAACACAACTGCACTGACTTAGTTCTGTCTTCGGTGATATTATGTAGTTCACCTTTTCTGTAATGCTATAAGTGGTATATTGTGCAAAGAAAAGTATACTTCCAATGGCCGTTAGTAAACGAAAACGAAAGAAAGACATTGGAAAAGAAAAGAGGACTGAATTCTTGACTATCAGCAAATTATCTTTTTACATCTTTGATAATTTGCCCAACACAACTTGAAAAAGGCCGAAATTAGAAAGGACGGAAAATGAGGTTGAATGATTGAGATCACGCTACATATCAACCATAACAAACACAGGATTATGAATGCAAAAGTTTTTTACTCTTTATTTTCTTAAGATCTTCAAGGATTGCATGTCTGGAATTTGGTCTATATGACCGTGTTGAGGCTGGGAGGGTCATTCACTGGCAAGCTAGAAGGTAAAGTAGAAGGCGAAAAAGTGGGAGTGTCTAGAGGCGGAAGGAACGATGCAAACTATTTAGTAATGTCTACAGTGGACCACATGAGGGGCACTGACGGCACTAACCCGCTTCGTGGGCGATAAACATGGTAACCTATGCACTGATGGAAGTGTCAGGATATTTTAGATATAATGTTATTCACAGAAATCAGCAACGAAAAATACAGTCAAGTGGACATACAGGTAAACAGATAGACAGACAAACTAACGAACATAAAAGAATCATAAGCAAAGGATTTGAGATGATTCCAAGATAAAGGTTCATCTATTCTGACCAACGAGATGTTAAAATGTGCTATAATAATAAAAGAAATATTGAAATCGACACTGTAACAAGAGTGGTGAGAGTAATGTCAATGGAAGAACAATTATATCCAGGCTATTTCAAATAGCCACTTTTATTAAGATATCATCTATTCATGAATAATCAAAGCCTACTGTAGGTTTATTCTGCAATGATGTCCGTAATTGCCATGAATAATCAAAAGAAAAAAATTTCACGGGAGTTTTATTTCGCTATTCGAATGTTAATGGAGAAAAGGAAAACTTCATCTGAATTGAACATCCAGGATAACTGATGAATAGTCATTGAAAGATATCTGAATTAATTTTTTAATAGTTTCAACAGCCAATTTCACGAGTATAAATTCTATCATCCCCTTGCAATGACAGATGTAATATTAACGTTATATTTATCTACAGTCTTCCTCTCCTTCGTTTAACTGGGATGAAAAAGAATAAACTCACTATTGATAAACAATACCCTGTCAAAATTGCATAACGATTTATTTACCCAATTTCCATCACATTTCCTCCTCATGTAACACTAGGTTAACGTAACAGCACAACTGGAATAATCTGTATTCCTGTCCTCTGTCTTGTGTAATTGTACTATAAACGAAAGGCAATCTCATTTCACAAGGAAATAAAACATTTTCAAAACATTTCAACGTTGCACTTATTGCGTGCTTTTGACATGAGATCTCAGATAGCGTCTTAAACATCAAGACTCACGTTTTTTGGATAACTTATGACTTTATCAAGCAAAATTAGTTTGTCATATCTAAATCTTAGTAGGTATGTGATGTTACTGAAAATCATGCTTCTGTGCTGGCAAGGGAATAATAATTGGGAAATATTCTGTCTGGGTTTTGCTAATCTCTCTCTCTCTCTCTCTCTCTCTCTCTCTCTCTCTCTCTCTCTCTCTCTCTCTTCAATCAAAGCCATATATTTACATTACTTAGTTTCCTCTATCACATATTTACCTACAAAAAAAAAAAAAATGATTATTCCTGTTATCTACCAAACCTTACCATACACAGCCCTATCAACCACTCATTCACACTTTCATCTCAATATCCCATATTTCAACCACAATCTCATCACCTCATGATGCCTTTCCAGACTACCAGACTTACTCCCACCTTTCTTTCTAAACAGTCACTTAAGCAATCCTTCTTAAACTTTGAACCAACCCTATACAATTAGCTCAGCTTCTATTTCTCGACCACGCAAACAATAAAATCGCTTTAGATAGCATATCTCTATTTGCATAATTTATTGTCAAGTCCATCTGCCCATTAATCTTATAATTGCTATGGCTTTAAAAAATAAAAAAAAGAAACTTATTCTTAAGTGATTGCTAACATATGTTTTCTTCTTTTTTCTTTCTCCTTCCTTCTTGACTATCATATCCATACTGCAGCATTTCCTAAACGTATCGCCCATTCTTTCTTATTCCACTACGCCATGAATTAATACCCTATTTCCCTGAGCGCTCTCTCTCTCTCTCTGTATATATATATATATATATATATATATATATATATATATATATATATGTATATATATATACATATATACATACACACACACACTATATATATATATATATATATATATACACATATATATATATATATATATATATATATATATATATATATATATATATATATGCGAGTGTAATACCAGATACAAATGAAGAAACATACACGCAGAGGCCTGAAACAACATCATCAGCAACTGCACAAAAGGACGCGTTTGGAATTCTGAAATTCCGGAGCGTATTTTACCTGAATGGCTGTGCTGTGCTGAATATTGCCTTGCGTAACTGTTGATCATGACTACCTATGTAGTGATCCCGAGCCATTTGAAACTCGGTTAATGCTCATTTTCTTGTCACGTCGATACTCCATTATCGACGGAAATTCACTCCATCGGGTTCTGATGAGTCCCAGAGGGGAACTATTATGACTGCGTTTGTCATTCGGGTATTGCAGTCGTTGAACACTGTTGCATCGATTAATTGCAAAAGCATTGTGCTCGTTCGCAACTATCATTCTCTTCTTCCCTTTGCACGGAGTACATAACCATAAACGTTTAATGATCCTTATACAAGATACACCATTATAAATAGCTTTGCTTGGTGGATATTCATATCATATGTGGATGCATAATCAATGGTCAATGCAGGTTGATCAACTCTTGTGATATATATATATATATATATATATATACATATATATTTATATGTATATATATATCTATATATTGAAATATGTACATACATATATCTGTATCTATCTATCTATCTATCAATCTTTTGCCTGGCCATAAAGCACTACATTGGATCTCTCTATGGTTACGGCTCATTTTATCTTTGCCTAAACATACATCGAATAGTCTGACCTATTCTATACTCACTCTCTTCTTTCACCATACACCTGTCAGAACTAAGATAACAGAACTATTCTTCACGCAAAGAGTTAACAACGACACTCAAAAATCAAATAGTTATTCTCTATTTTGGGTAATGCTAGGGCCTCTTTAAGCCTGCACTTCCACTGTCTTCGACTAGAGTTCTCTTGCTTGAAGGTACACTTAGGTACACTTTTCTATGTTTCCTTATTTCCTTTCCTCACCGGATTATTTTTCCTGTTGGAGCCCTTGGGCTTATAGCACCCTGCTTTTCCAACTGGTGTTGTAGCTTGGCTAATAATAATAATAATAATAATAATTAACAATTTTTGACCCGCTTCCCACACTCCTTGGTACATAATTCTCTGGTGACATTCACAAATATTCATACCATATAATTCTGCGTTCTTACGAATGCTTGCAACGGTGATTGGGAAGGTGGAAAATTCATGAAACCCAAAACGTTTTACGGTATATTCCTACCTTAAAACGAAATGAAGTGAAAAAAGTAAACACCTATTCCTACAACTGCAAGAAAGAAAAGGTAGCTAAATTGGCCTCGTGAGTCCAATGAACCCTTGGGTTCCAGAATTATAAACTAATAGGCCTGAGAAGAAAAAGCTTACTGACTTTATTTCTTTCTTTAGAAATAAACACTTTTTTTCTAGAATTCCCTTCACTTTATTTTAATTTTATCTATCAACTATTACTCATGTCTTATGATATATATATTTTCCCAAAATGTATTTGCTTATATATCTGCAGAGTCGGAAATGGGTGCAAACCAATAAATATAGTTCCAGTGCATTTTGTTCTTGAAATATATCCTCAAATGTATTTGGAGTTGCCAAAGGTAATGCATTACTTTACGATTTCCTCATATTATTTTTTTATGCGCCTATGTCTATTATATAAAAGAAGAAACTCTTTCCTTCCGTATTGGAATTCGAAGACAGACACGTGACTGGCTGGAAGTACTATAACACTAGGCCCATAAGACCATAAACAGCTTAATGATAAGCACATCAACGATGTGTAAGGAAGTAAAAAGGTTAAAAGGTAACTGTGGAGAAGGTCAACAGTAGACTGACGCTCTCTCTCTCTCTCTCTCTCTCTCTCTCTCTCTCTCTCTCTCTCTCTCTCTCTCGTACATAAAAATCCCTATTTTAACAATTATTGCATAGAAATGATATCCTGAATAGATTTCCAAATGAAAGCTACTGAACACCATTTTTTTATGACGCATTAGAATAAGCGTCTTAAATATATTAAAATTAATAACGACAGAAAAAGACACAGCACTTGTCATGAAATAATCATTACTGTTTTAAAATTGAGTGGTGAAATAATATATTACTCCAGGATCATTCGTATTATCGAAAAATTATACTGTTTCGTGCTAATTTACTCTTCTTAGTACTTGTTGTATTTACTTTGAAAATAACAATATAAATGATAAATAACTTAAACCGAAAAGTTAGGTAACTCACAACTTATACCCAACCACCAAGAAAACAAATGTAGATGTGTCTTTCCTTGTGTATTCACCAATAAGTTACTAAACTTGTTTCCATTACACAAGACTTTGTAAAGCTGCGTTTCTATTTAGACAAGATCAAAAGACTGGAGATGGCCAAGTAGTTTACATAAGGAACACATAGACGTGAGGGGATAGGCAGAGGGACTGTCATGAAGGGAGAAGAAACCGACAACACCAATATTTTTGAAAGCATCTATCCGGAAAAGTCTAAAACAGGGAGCATTCAAATTGCTTACTTCTAAAGTCAAATACAATAAAATCATCGTTTTTTTCTTAGTATTTTGCATTTAGAAAATAAAATAAACGAAACAGACGAACTAAGAGGGAAAAGATCAGTGAGAGTAAATTCTGTTGTCTTGACATTACATTTCTTGACACGGGAAGTAAGGAATATTCATCGAGAGATAAGCTCTCGACTCGCTACATTTACAGGTAAGCAATTTCAAGAGGATGGAGTACTCACTATCTCATTATCCCTTTACAAGGATGAATTCTACTGAGGCTTTGTGTCATGTGCTAGATGCACTAGATACAGCATCTGCATGATATATATATATATATATATATATATATATATATATATATATATATATATATATAATATACATATATATATATATATATATATATATATATATATATATATATATATATATATATATATATATGCACTGGTCAGTCCAAACACCAATTAGCACTTGAACACATACAGAAATTATAGATATTTGGTAGTGTTCTCTTATTGAGGAAAAAAGAGGACGTGTATAAACAGGTTAGGCAATATCTTTTTGTCTCTTTAACTTTGAATATATACTATATATATATATATATATATATATATATATATATATATATATATATATAATTTATAAATTGATGCAAGGAATGCATATAATTCGATTACAGTCGTTGCTACTAAGTTTAAATAAATCATGCAATACAGCCATTTATGACTTTTGCTTAATACTTCAGTAACTTGATATAGAAATACAATTTGCGTGAAATATAGAACTTGTAAATGGGTCAAATAACAAAATAATCAAAGGACTATTAAAATATATAAAATATAATGAATGTAATAAATACGATCTGTTAATGTGACACTTGTACTAACCAGAGAAAAAGATATTACATGGAAAAAGAACTAAACAGCTATTCGTCATTATTTCATTCGATATATATATATATATATATATACATAATATATATATATATATATACATAAAATATATATATATATACATAATATATATATATATATATATATATATATATATATATACATAAAATATATATGTATATATATACATATATATATATATGTATACATATACGTGTATATATACATATATATATATATATATATATATATATATATATATATATATATGTATATAAATTTACATATATATATGTATATATATATATATATATATATTTATATATGTATATATATATATTTGTATATATATATATATATATATATATATATATCAACATTCCATTTAGTTATGCTTTCAATATTCTGATAGACCAACATTCAACGCGAGGCAAATTACAGGAGGGAAGTGGAACAAACCAAAAATTCATTTACTACTAGATTACGTTGTGAGGTTCTGTAATAAATTCTAAATGTGCAGCTGAAAGAAAATACAACAAAACATTTAAGGAAACAGGGAAGATCGGAAAGAAAAATTTTGCGTCCATTAAGGACCTTTCACTCCCGAATTCCGGTAGGTCGATAACGGGTGAGCCAATTTTTTAATTTTTTTTAACTCTTTCCATTCAAGTCTAGCAATGGACGCCCTGAAATGGCTAGTCATAGACGATTCACAAAAGGGGATTTTTGTATGAAACTCTAGGAGTGGATAGGCACAGAGTGCGGTGACTTGAAAGAATATATCTAAACCATAAGTAATAACTGTTGGATATTGCCATTTTCTCTACCTGCGTGGATTACATTCTGTTTTTAGATTTGGAGTTAATTAAATTTAGGATAAATTATTGCAAATAATTAAATATGCCTCTCTCTCTCTCTCTCTCTCTCTCTCTCTCTCTCTCTCTCTCTCTCTCTCTCTCTCTCTCTCTCTCTCTCTCTGAAATGAACACGAATACACGTTCAGTATACACATTATTGGATGGTTTGACCTTTCCAAGTTTGTACTTTTTCTGAGTTTAAAACGTGTGTATATATATATATATATATATATATATATATATATATAAATATATATACATACATATACATACATACATATATATACATATATATATATATATATATATATATATATATATATATATATATATATATATATATACATACATATACTGTATATATATACATACATACATACATACATACATATATATATATATATATATATATATATATATATATATATATAGAAACTTCCAGTCAACAGTAGCTGAGAGAGAGAGAGAGAGAGAGAGAGAGAGAGAGAGAGAGAGAGAGAGAGAGAGAGAGAGAGAAGACTTATAACATTGTACATACCAAAATATTTTTATCATATGCCTAATCAAAGAGTTTTACATGTATACACACGCTCAAGTATACAACGATTCCGGAAATGAAATGAATCCCCCACGCGCACATACGGGCACACACACATAAACATATAAATATTAACTTACCCTCCAAAGCTATGAACTTTTGGCGCTAATTCCAGTTCTGTTAGTATATTCCTTTTACGTTTTTACCATCCCTTATCCTGTTCTGTACAACATTCAACTGCTATTAATTGAAGCATACCCAGGTCCTAAGCAGCTAACTCCATTAACATCACAGTTTCAACCCTTTTAAGACCATGTACTTACATAAAGTTGCAAGAGGAAAAAATATGTCTTTTACGTCAACAGCTGTAATATCATTGTGAGACCGAGTTCATAGTTAAATTCCGTGCTTCCTGGTTTATATGAACAAATTAGAATAGTTACTGTACCTTGGAATACTTTGAAATAGCAAATACATTAGGCATAGACAACCAAAAAATACATTTAAAATAGACTGTTTAAATGTCATGAAGGTTTCAAAATACATAAGTGGAAATACTTGCAATTATGTGTTAAACATCGGTAGCAACGTGTAAGTCTTCAAATTATTAAAAGTAATATAAATGTGTCAAAGAATCGCTATATTTAGGGAATTAATTCTTAATCATATATGCTCTACATTAATCAGTGCAAAATATCCGCTGAAAGATTTCGAATTCATAACTACCGATTTACTTAACCAAAAAGGCAATTCCATTTAAAACCATTCCCTTACCCATAAAACAAACTGCTTCAATCTTTTGCTTCCAATGCCAGAGTTGCAGATCTACTTCCAAAAAAAAGGGAGAGGGAAAAATAGTTTTCGTTGTTCAAAATGATTGTTTTGGTATTTTTTCTTTTTTTACTCTGAAGCTCAAAAACCCAGACATAGGTAAAAGTGTTATGGTGAACTATTTTCCGGTGAAAAAACCTAACCCTTTCACGCGTATTAGCTTTATTCTTTGATTCTAGCTGAAAAAAAAAATAAATAACGATACTTTATCTCTTACTCTCGGACATACGCACACACAAACAGATATGCATATACACGCAATCACACACACACACACACACACATATATATATATATATATATATATATATATGAACAGTACATATATAATTATGGGTAGATATAGATATGATATGCATATATGTCACATATAAGCACCACACATATATACATACATATCTACATACATATCTATCTGTCTATATATATATATATATATATATATATATATATATATATATATATATATATATGTATATATATATACGAAAATGGTTGAGTCTGTATCAATGAGAAAATCTTTAAAATAAACGATTTTTACAACCATATCAACAACTCTCCTCCTCTCCCCATCGGACACCCACATTAAAAAAAAAAAAAAAAAAACTGCAGTTAGTCCCACATTTACCCTTTAAAACACCTAAACTTGGTTGAGCCTTCTCTGAAAAAAGGCTTTTACAACACCAACTGCTTTATGTAATTTGGAGTGGGCTGGTTATTCAAATTTCAGTAATGTATAGCCAGAAGGTTATTCATCCGGAATCCGTGAATGTAGCGTAACTACGCACCCGGTTTTGGGGAAATGTAGCCAAGAGGTTGTGCTACTGTGTGTTACAGATTAACAAGAATCAAATATTAAAACAGTTTATTTATCAGCATAATTCCAACGAACTTAAAACAAAATTGAATTAGAATGTGCTTTTTGTTTATTGTTTGTTATTAATTTAATATTCACCATCAACCAAATAGGGTGATTTTTTTTTCGAAGGTATAGACAAACAAGTGATTACAATTCATGACATATCCCAAAACGTAATTGGATCATATCACTAAGTTATCATTACGACTAAAGACCTAATTTTAATTAGTTAAGAAGTAATTTTATATTAATATAAACTTGTCTATGAAAGCTCCACAATTTGATCCCTTGCTAATAGATAAATCATGATTTTGGTGAAAACGCAAAGAACAAGATATGGTGCTATCTGAATGAGGTAATTCCTCGTGTTCAATCGATTAACATCTCAAAAACTACCAGGTAATCTTTTATCATGACACTTCAATTCAGTTTAAGCTGTATTAGCATCCGTACACAGGAATACACATAAATACATACTGTCTATCTATCTATATATCTATCTATCTATCTATCTATCTACCTATCTGTCTATCTATATATATATGTATATATATAAATATTATATGTATGTATATATATATATATATATATATATATATATATATATATATATATATATATATATATATATATATATATATATAAACACTTATATGGGCATTTTTCTTTTTATGAATTGGTCACCTTTTCGTAGGATGATAAATGCTGTTAGTAACCAAAATATTTACACAATTGTCCATTCAAAAAAACAACGATATCTGAAAAAATAGATAAAAATACTGAATTATCCCTCTACGCTATCCCTTTTACGGAAATACTACGAAAAGACTCATAAAAGGTAGGCTATATACTAATTTCATGCGCCAGTCCTTTTGAAAAATTACTTACTCTAGGTAGCTGACCAGGTAATTAGCAGACAGGGCAAATAAGTTTGCTGGTCTCCTCTCCAGCAAGTATTACTTGGAATTTATGTCCACATCTTCCGACTCAGGGAGGGGAATATTTACAATTATATAGAACTAAGGCCTTCTTATCTACCCCCCCCCCCCAAAAAAAAAAAAATCCTTTTCGTTCGAAATCTAACATACGTTCAACCATGCCTAGTTTCGATATCTCAGAGAATTCTAATTGCACATTAAATGTCGTTGAAACCGTTCCCTTCGTCATGACCTAATAGCATATACCAATCTTGAATTCCATTAATATTCTTAAGTACGAAGACCATATAACTTAAGGTTATACGGTCATATATGTTTGCACATGAGAAAGGTGAGGAACATGGATTATTTTTAGGACCAGAGCTTTGTTTTGTATTGTAATCATAATATGAAGGTTCCATAGGAATGGTTTCTTAAAATTATTAAGAAATTATTAAATGAAGGTTACATAAGAATGGTTTCTTAAAATTATTAAAACAAAACATTAAATATGCAAAGTTATTCTGTAAATTGTTTTGAATGACTATCATTTACTGCAATCAAATTAAAAAGTATGAGAAAAGCATAAGTCTCCGTATATATAAAAAAAGGAAATATGATTTTATTTGTCGTTAAGAATCACCACACTCATCTCCCACAAATGACAATTTAGCATCACGAGGCAGTAATGAGTTTTATGAAACGCCACAAGTAGGAAACGATATCATCAGGAGCAGGTTTCCTCCAACACACATGTTTTTTCACTTTCCAAATCCTACTTTTTTCCCAACACCTTTTTTCTCATAGCAAGCGTCTCCCTTCTCACCCACGGTGAACAAGATTTTTTTTTAACTTTTTCCTCACTCTACGCACAGATTACAAAACCGGAAGGGACTGCTATTATATGAGAACACTGCCTAAAGTAACCGAAAGTAGCTCATATTTCGCGAGTATATTACGAACGGTGCGTTTTAACACCTGCTGGTAACTACAAGGTACAACCATGTTTATAATAAGGAAATCTTTACGCTGTAGCATTTGAAAGATATTTCTACTTGTAGCTGACGTTTATTGATATTATGAAACAAAGTGAAAGAAGCATCTCGTGCCGCGTGTCATCATTTTTATACATATAGATATAATCAAGATGACTGAATAATCGTTCAAATAAAGAGAGATAACTAAATGTGTAATAGGAAATGCATAAATTCGTGCACCATCATACACATACATACACCCTTCCATATATACACACAAACAGAGAGAGAGAGAGAGAGAGAGAGAGAGAGAGAGAGAGAGAGAGAGAGAGAGAGAGAGAGAGAGAGAGAGGTATATACAACAGATAGAAAGAAAATAGATGAAT
This sequence comes from Palaemon carinicauda, assembly GCF_036898095.1. Lineage (NCBI taxonomy): Eukaryota > Metazoa > Arthropoda > Malacostraca > Decapoda > Palaemonidae > Palaemon > Palaemon carinicauda. The sequence continues at coordinate 24,901,709 of NC_090764.1, forward strand.
AGATAGAAATAAAGAGAGAACTTGATTAATACATAAATCCGTTTTAATGATGATAAACAAACATTAGTCATTAGATTCTTGCTACATTATTGCAGTGGATTTCACTCATTTCCCGATAATTGGTAGTTTCATAAGCAGTTATGAAAGATCTGGCCTTGATATCCGTATTTGCTCATGCGAAGTAATAAGCCCTTATTTTTCAGTATTGTGAAATTTCCAGTATTGAAGCTTGGGTCTTCATAACCCGGTGTGAGTGTAAAAGCAGATTCATGATTAAATTCTTTCGAGATTTCATGGTTTTAGGAATAGAAAACATATTAAGAAATTATATTAGGAAATTAAATCATTATATGCGGCACTGAATTTCTTTACGCTCGTGGTATCATAAAACTATTTTAAAGTGTGTGAAGGAACACGAGAATCACTCCTCTTATATTTACTCTCTTTATCAATGAAAATTAAAATTATTATTACTATTAAAATCATTATTAAAATTATTATTACTATTAAAATCATTATTAATATTAAGAATATTAAAATAATTCCTCTAGAAGCTCGGAAACATTATTAGTGGAACGTTATTATTATATCTGATCAACAACGAAAATAAATATGAAAATATTCCTCATAGAAGGACAACAAAACTGCCTCCTACGGCGAAAGAAAGGTGGGAACGAACGCTCTTCCCTTAATCAAAAAGAACATGTGAAGAAGTTTTTTCTTAAAATGAGAATGAACTATTGCAGGATTAAAAATAAGATTCTGAACTTTCAAATTAAATTAACTTTCATTTTAAACATTAACAGGAAGAATTTGGGATCCTCGGCTCTCTTTGGATTCTCATTTTCAAACTATATGAAGACACTCGGTTAAAATATCATCCAGAAATTCGGTTAAAATATTATTCATTCACACTGTTAAAATATCATTCACACTCGGTTAAAACATAATTTAGACACTCGGTTAAAATGTTCAGAATAAATGCCAGTAAATAATTTATGGGTCCACAATGTCACTATTAGACATATTCTGAATTTATTATTTTTTTTTTGCGTGATGCAATCATCCCCCCACCCCGAACTCTATTACTTTCAAAATGCATAAGATGAAAACTATACAACAGATAAAATGTTGCTTTGCGATTAAGATCAAACTGGCTCTCAGAGAAAAGACAAGTAAAACTGGTTTTGGATCATCTTTTAAATGATGGTTAAAAATATTTATATTCCTTTTCAAATTGTCACATTTTTAACGTTCCTTCATAAATCATAATCTTAATGAAGCGTTTGCATTATTTCAAGTATTTATTACTTGTCATAATTCAACTCGCGTAAGAATCTTATCTTAGTCTTACATGATTTCACCCGTATTGATAAAAGAACACAAACGTACACAAAATTAGTTTGCCGCACTTCAGAATATTCAAATGAGTGATAAATGCTTGAATAATTGACTTCAGCTTTTTCATATGCTCAAATAAGTCCATAATTTATGAGGCAAGTCTACATGAGGTAACAAAATAAAACTGTGTTAAGATGAGTGTCTTCATATAACGTATGCAGATGTAGTTGAAATGTCTCCACTCAAGGGTAATGTTTGGTCAGGTTTCTTCTTTCTCGCTCGTCACCTGTTCTTTACATACAAGAGACCAATACTCCCAAATGTTCCTGACGGACTAGACGCTCCCAGGACTAGCACTACGCAACATGGCGGAGCGCCAGGGAATCGCTCTCGAATCTTCTCACTGGCGCCAAAGGAGTTACTAGAACTCTCGTTCCAAAACACAATGATATTTCAGACATAAAATACATTAACATATATAACAAATGAATTGCTTTATTTTTACATCAATAATTGATTGATTGATTAATTTGAAATTCTCTGGCATTAAACATCGTTTACATTAATAACATATATATACTGTGTGCATATATATATATATATATATATATATATATATATATATATATATATATATATATATATATATATATATATACATATACACACACATATATATATGTATATACACATATATATGTATATATATGTATATACATATATATATATATATATATATATATATATACACACACATATATATATGCATATTCGCTAATCATTCTCAGTCATACGATGTTAAAAATTCAAATACCCGAAAAACTTTGAAAAGTTACCGCTTAGAAATCCCACTTTAGGCCCACTTTCCCTTTGATGAAATTCCTATTTTATTGAAGGAATACCACCGCCCTTTACACAGCTTCCACTAATCCATTCGTATCTGTTGCTCGATACATTCCTACGTTAAACTATCCTCTTTATAGCTTTTTATTAGGGATATTGACGCATATTACGATCGTTAACTTCTTTTTCGCTCGTCGTTGCAATTAAATTTGAAGTATTCGACTACTTTGTGGGAAGAGCAATTTTTTTCCCGGTCGTGAGAGTAATTTTAACTATGTAAACTCTTGAAGACAAGATTGATGAAACATAAAGACAGGAGATGATAAAAGTGATAGAATAAGATTTCTTGTCAAAGAGTCAAAGACTTTGATGTCAGAGAAGATAGAGAAAAGCGTAGAAGTTATCTTGAAGGTACTGATTTATGATATTTACATAGCTCATAATCTAATATCTCAAGATCAGACTGGACTGATAAAGAAAGTTAACTTTAACATCAAAGATGAGAAAATATAAAACTTATATGAAAAATGAATCATACATAAAAGTACTGAAACAGAAGGCTAATGATAATAAGATGCTATGCAATTACAGGGTAAAGTTACTATAGAGAAACATGGCCCAGAGGATAACTACTATAAAGAACCTAAACTATGAATTAATTATTAATATATTCATAAAAAAATTCTGCTGACTCAAATAAATTCTAGGACCAATCACAATGGATTTCATAAATTGAGTCACGAAAAACACACGTGTAAATACAGTCGTTATACATATATCAATACACAATTTATATACTGTATACACAATAAAGCGCGTGTGCTTCTGACGATGAGTCAATGGACCCTGTTGACAGGTGGTACAGTTATCAACTGACACTTTCTTGGATCAAATTTTATCTCAGACTATAGCTCACAAGTACATCTTGCTGTAATAACAGCATCGATAGGAGTTAAGAAAAAATACGACGTTGAGACAACCGAGTACAGGAAGGCCCTATTCCAACTAGATGGCTTTGGGTAGGGAAATATACTGTATATTTATGTACTGTAAAGCGCGCTACGGTTGATCTGAAAATAAAAAAAAGTATGTAGTGTGAGAAAATATTTAGGTAATTATGCGCATTTCCAATCTCAATTGGTCCATTCGTAAATTCATATAAAATTCATGGTAACTTACAGATTCACTAAACTTCGTACATATTTTTTAGCATAAGTATCTACATCGATTCTTAATCATCGCTAAACTGAATTGAGTTTTGAGGATGATTATGATATTTGTTGTTTTCCAAGGTATGTCGATTTCAAGTAGCTGATTAATGAATATATCCTAAAAACGAATGGGATTTAATATCTAATTTTAACCTTGAGATTATATATCCACTGAAAATTCTTTTATAATAAATGCCTCTGCTAGGCACCTTTCTCTCTCTCTCTCTCTCTCTCTCTCTCTCTCTCTCTCTCTCTCTCTCTCTCTCTCTCTCTCTCTCTGCAAGAATGTTCTATACCTGGCTCTAGCAGTATCAACTTATGCATCAGAAACTTGGAGCCTTACTAAAGCCTTAGAACATATGCTAGTTACAACTCAGAGAGCTATGGATAGAATAATGATGAGAGTAACATTAAGAGACAGAAAATTAAGAACATGGATACGAGAGTAAACTGAAGTAGAGGATATTCTAACAACATGTAAGAAAAATGAATGGACATGATCAGATATATAATGAGAATGACAGATAATAGATGGAGATTAACAATATGAGAATGGGGCCCTAGAGATTGCAAAAGAAGCAGGGGAGAAAGAGGAGACGATGGATTGACAAACTAAGAAAGTTTTCGGGTGTGAAGAGGCATAGGGAGACCATAAACGACGCAAGTTGAAGAAAACGTGTATATATATATATATGTATATATATATATATATATATATATATATATATATATATATATATATATATATATATATATATATACCTCTTATTATCAATTCATCGAAAAAATGCAATATCCAGCAGAAGAGCTGGAAAAAATTGGATGGTAATCCAGATTAAAAAAACACCAAGAGCATGAGAGAACCGTCAGTAAAATACATAATCTCAACAAATTGAGTTACAGTGCATCATATTCATATGTCACTTTCAAAATACATTTCCGAAATATGGATTAAAGCTATCAAAAGCAATGAAACCATGTACCAAAGAGTGGGTTTTATTGTTTTAATTGTTGGAATATCAAAGACTTAGAAGTCAATAAATTGCAACCAAAGTTTTTCTCATCTATTATTTTCAGAGGATCATTAAAACATATCTCGTTTAAATGCAGATATAATAAGCATTCTAACTCAGCATTAGATCATTTGCCTTTGTTATAATTTCACGTTGTCTGAATAACAAAATTAAAATATATGTATGACATACATATATGATCAACAGTGCTTAGCAGTTCTAATGTGTACTTCATTCACCCTTTTCACTAAAACCAGACAGTTATTTTTCTAAATTTTCATTGCTTCGTAATGTCGGACAAAAACATAACTTTCTTCTCAATATAAATCATGACGTAAACTCTCAACAAAAGTGTGAAAGGGGCCTTCAATCTCTTCTGGAACACATTGGTTGAAAACGTGAATTTTCAATATCATAGGACTCAGAAAATACATCATATGATTGCTTCATGTAATTGTAAGGGATTGCAAGACATGCAAACCTTTGAATGTAAGTTGATTATTTTTTTATACCATTTACCGAACCAGTGAACTTACTACCCAGATACTGCCGTAGATAAAATTCTATGAAATACCATACATAAACAAATATATTGGTATTATCCTTTCAGAGTGTAGAAAAAACCATAGAGCTTCCAGTTAGTATTGAAATAATTTAGAAGAAATATATCATTATACCACTAATGATGGTATACATGCAAATTAAGTAACTGTAACTATTAAAAAGAACAAAAATAAATTTATATTTATTACTTTGAACCTTATTAAAAGGCAAGAATAGTAGAGACCACATGGAACAATCTGCGTGAATAACATAGTGACAGGAGAAATCTATCATATTGGCTTATCAAACCACCTTTATTTTTCATGCAAGGATTGTGTTTTATTTGAGAATGTTCCATTTTTTTGTATAAATCGCGTATAGAGGTAAACATTTCACCCCTTACCCCTGGTTTCCTTAGTTTTACAGCTTTGAATCTTCAGTGCAAAGAGGTAAGCAAGATTTAAGGTCCCTCGGGCAACCATAAATGTCCCCTCTATCCAATACGATTTTCTTTACCAGTGTCCTCAGTTAATCGAGAGAGGTTCAAAAGGACATAAAAGTAGTAGTGGTTTAGAGGCAGAATATAGTAGACTGTTTAAGTATTCTTTCATAATAGACTAAAATAAATTGCAAGAATGAAATAATTGCATATAAAACAAAATACAATCTTTAATTCGTCCATTATGCGAAAACGTAATTTCAAATATTCAATATGAAACTATTGTTTTCCAAATTAATTACATTTTGCAAGTAACATTAGATTGCATGAATGCATATAATCCTGCATAGCTGAAGTATACATAAAATAAATAGTATTTTAACAAAATCACATTTTTGGTCACTTCCCGAGTAATCATAAAATTCACGCACTAGTACAAATTTACACTTTCACACAATATGTTTACTTATTGTTTATTCACCTAATGAAATAATTAGTCAAAATAGAACTCTAACCCAAGACAGTGAAAGACCATGGTACAGAGGCTATGGCACTATCCAAGACTATAGAATAATGGTTTGATTTTGGATTGTCCTTCTCCTAGAAGAGCGCCTTACCACATCTAAAGAGTCTCTTCTACCCTCACCAAGAGGATAGTATCTACTGAACAATTACAGTACAGTAGTTAACCACTTGAGCGAAGAAGAATTGTTTAGTAATCACAGTGTTGTCTGTTGTATGAGGACAAAGGAGAGTATGTAAAGAATAGGTCAGACTACTCTGTGTATGTGTAGGCATAAGGAAAATGAGCCGTGACCAGAGAGAAGAAGCCAATGTAGTACTGTCTGGCTTGTCAAAATGGACCCAATAACTCTCAATAACCCTTTCATCCCGTTAAGGTATATATATATATATATATATATATATACATATATATATATGTATATATATATATATATATATATATATATACAGTATATATATATATATATATATATTATGTATATACATATACATATACATACATATATATATATATATATATATATATATATATATATATATATATATTTGTAATACACAAGTTTCTATGCATATATATATATATATATATATATATATATATATATATATATATATTATATATATATATATACATCCATACATACATACATATATATATATGTATATATATATATATATATATATATATATATATATATATATATATATATTATTGTTAAATTGTTAAAAATGCAAAACGAGTACTGCGTAAGTAAAAAATTCCAGCATAAAGGAAAAAGAATAAGAGAAGGAAAAATAATTTATGGGGGAGCTTGAAAAAGGGGGAAGACATTATCACAGTATTATTAATCGTTGTTTTCTTGTTTAAATTATATGGCCATTTTCCATCAATATATATATATATATAAATATATATATAAATATATATATATATATATACGTGTGTGTGTGTGTATGTGTGTGTGTAAATGTACACACACACATATATATATATATATATATATATATGTATATATATATATATATATATGTATATATATATATATATATATATATATATATATATATATATATATATATATAACATTTATCTCTTTCGAAATAAGCAGCATATGTCGTAACATTCTAGTGTTATACGAATTAATACTTGTCGAGAAATACAGCTTTATGTTTTCTGTCTGCAAGAATAATACACTTGATATTTGAAATCGTTTCATAGTTGGATATTAAGGATGTGTTTATATATAACATCTGAAAGCATTGCTTCCTAACGTTCATGAGGTTCATTAAGTATACATTAAAGTTGGCGAAATTCACATTTTAATATATTTAATACAATATATTACCTCATTCTATTCCACGTAAATGATTAAAATGATTGAAATAACCGATTGGAAAACATTCATGCCCGAACACATATATGTCTTGAATACATATTTATCATACTGACTTGGGAAAGTCTCTTTTATATCTGACTATCGAAAAAATTTAAAGATGATAATCCACACAGGACTATGAAGGAAATGAAATACTAGAAAACAATATAAATTCTCGATGCATATAAATAAAAACAATGACAGCCAGCAGGGGATGTTTTAAACACATATGAATTACTGGCGAGGAATATCTCATTTAGACGTAAAATCTGACTTCATAATCTCACTTCCGCTTCAACTAAACATTGCGATTTAGAAAGCAATTTAGAATTTCATAATTTATTGCACAATTAATGTCAAAGGAGGGAAAGTCGCCCTGTCTCATATTATATGACCAGGGGCACATCTGCTACACGACTTTCATCTTGTGAAGGCAATCATTGGAGGCAGGATTACCTTATTTTCTTTGTTTGCATAATTTTTCTGATACATATTCATACAATAAAGGAGTCTTTCTCTCTCTCTCTCTCTCTCTCTCTCTCTCTCTCTCTCTCTCTCTCTCTCTCTCTCTCTCTCTCATTCCATAATACAAAAACATTTTATATATACGTATATGCACATTATATATATATATATATATATATATATATGTATATATATATATATATATATATACACATACATATGGATAAATATCAACACAACATCGTGTTCAAATAGAAATAATTTTCTACCTCATACTTGGGATCGAACGCTGGCCCCTTCTAATGAAAGGCCAGGTCGAAACCAACCATGCCACGAGAGGACATAAAAGAAATCAGAACCTAACTGTTACCCAGCAGTCCAGGATTTACCTGGCTAGACATCAGTCTCTTACCAGCGAGTTTTACCCGACTTCCCGTCCCACCACGTGACACAATTGGTAGTAATTCATTCAAATTACCCCTAATGAGTCAATATGGATAAATATCAACACAACATCGTGTTCAAATAGAAATAAATTTCTACCTCATACTTGGGATCGAACGCTGGCCCCTGCTAATGAAAGGCCAGGTCGAAACCAACCATGCCACGAGAGGACATAAAAGAAATTAAAACCAAACTGCTACCCAGCAGTCCAGGAATCAAAGAAAGGGGGTAGCAAACTACTCCAAAGAGACGTGATACAAGAAAAAACTTAATCATAAAGCTGTAATTATGATTTTACATGGTCCGGTAATTTTATTCTGAATCTACGCCTGATTGGGTTTGGAAAACTTGAGAAGGTGGTTGCTCTGGGTGATATAGATACAAAAGTAGGTTGCTGAAAAAAAACGATGATGTAGTTGTTAGATATACAGTTCCTACACAGAAAAAGAGAAATCTGCGGGGAAAATGTGTTTGGAAAATTTGTTCTGTAAGTATATTTGGAAAAGAGAATGTAGTGAGTAAAAGAATTCACCTGCCTATGAATTGCCCTAGAATACAATGAAACACAAGTTAAGGAATTTGATGCTGAAAAAGATTAGTGACAGGAAGTATATTCCCTCATTATTTAGTTTTAATAAAAGTTAAGATAGACGTAACAGCTCTTTCACACCAAAGTGGCACACAGCTTGCCATACCAGTTTGGTGTGAAAGTGCCCTAAGTCGCATAGGAAGATGGCAAGAAAACACAAGTATGTGAAGGATTAGATTAATGAACTTGAGGCTAAAGTTTAAGAAATTAATATAAGAGGAGTATATAAATAGTATTTGTGGGTATGGTAGGGAACAAAACACAAATAAAATCAGCTGGTATTGAGATAAAGAAATGAAAGGTTAAGAGAAGGCAAATAATATAGAGTGCCCAGTCAACGTTTAACAATAGCGAAGACTACTAGTAAACATACAGAATAACAACAACAAAGCTTAATGAAAAAATATACCTCAAAATATGCTCGACTACTTGAGGTGATGCGCGAGGGTAACCGAAAGCCATTAGAAATTCAGAAATGGAGAAGCCTCAAGATTATTTTTATAATTACCAATTACTATAAAATAATGTCATATCTCTCACAGAGGTAAAATAATTTTGTATACAAGGAAATAAACAAGTTGGAAACGCTCTACAATGATACACCCCTAAAGTTGCAAAGTAAATATATTCTAATGCATATACTTTGCTGTTTTTGTAGTCTTGAAGTATCACCCCAACTTATTATCAGTTAAGCAATCATTGTTTCCATTCTATGTCATAAATACAGTATGTATAAGAAATTGTGGAGCCACTGATGTGCATGTATCACTTTAAAACTTTTTGTAAAGTTAGCATAATTAAGAAGCATCGTTAAATAACATCATTATCTGCTTACAGTAGCATGACATAATGAGCTCTACATCGATTATTATATGAAATAGTTATGAGATTGGTGCATTTGTTCTTCTTGTAGAAATACACAATCTGCAAACGACAATCATCAATGCAATGAATTAATGTGAATTCGATTTTCAAACAAATATATCATAAAGTGAGTTGATAACTGTAACATATGTCATAAACAATTAAAACTTGAGAAATTGAAACCCTAGAACCATTACTAAGAGAAGTGAAACCTTAAGACAAAATATTTTCTAAAAACTTTGGAAAGTGCTTAAATATCTAATTAAAGTCAAATGAAAAGGGACAGAGAAATTAATCCAATTGAAGCCTATAAGTTTTCTAACTTCTAAACCATTAGTTAGAATATAACTTCTGTGAACCTCAGCATTAATAAATTATCGTCTTACTTTCTTAGAATTTCACCAATGATTTATTGTAATTGATTTATGGTGTTACAAAGTAAACGCAATTATTAAATAAATACATATGAATAATAAATTATATAATAATCCAATGTTACAAGATTTAAATGATTATTTATTTACGCGTTCTAAAATATTATACATATGGTACCTAACAGCAAAAGCTTCCAGTAGTTATACGTGTTCTTGACACCGAACAGACAATGGGTATAATAAGTTTCGGTGGGATGTTGACATTACTATAAAAAAAAAAATCTCTAAAATAAAAAAAAATAAAGCAAAATAGTAAAATTATACGAGTAAGACACTTTCTGAGGATTGAAAACATTGAGAATAAAAAATCAAAAGTAGAAAACGGACCATAAAAGTGTGCCGAGATTTTTCCTAGTAGTAATTACTGCCCCTGAAGTGTTTATTTAATTATCTTAGGCAAAGATTCTGACTTCCCTACGAATTCTTAAGCATAAATAAACTGGAATATTGCTGTTTTATGAGCGAATCATATATTTTTCTGAATCATTTTGATTATTTGTAATAAAAGTGACTAATAGAAAAAAAGACTTTCCTTCTTTTAGAGATGTAATTTGTTTATAGTACTGGGCATATCGTTGTTATAGTTGCCCTCTAATTATAATTTGTTTTTCTAACTTGTTTTATTGCCATAATATTGATTATAGGGCAAGCAAAGCCGGCGCGTTTGCAGAAGAGACTAGTAATCTATGAGGTTGGCACTTCAAATTATCTCCTGTAAGGTATCGTAAAAAGTTTGATAGATACTAAAAACGGGTTTGATATATTTGATGGATATTCTAAAAAATTCTATGCTAATATATTTACACTTTATGATCCCAAATTGTTTAATTAAAAGACTAGAAATAAGTTTTTGATAACTCTTACCTCATAAATATCTTTATTTTCAAATAATACCTGTCAGAAATGCACTCTATACAGAGAATAAGCATTTCTATCTCGAGACAAACAGCAACTCCAAGGTCAGGTTAATATATACATTGAGAAGTGTTACTCCTTGGTATTAATTGGTAAAATTGAACGTTACTGAAATGGGAAAATACCAATGTAAATCAGAAAGGCGAGGAGAAAGAAGACTACCAAAAAATTTGGACAGGTCATCA
>NC_090764.1:24917895-24932895 GCF_036898095.1 Palaemon carinicauda
AAGCAGAGAAACGCATCTAAAATAATAAAAAAAGTTATAAAAAACGTATGATTGCGTGAAGCAATATTATTACTGTTTTGAAAAGTAAATTTCTATGAGATCTATACATGCGCAAATGTGTATTCATCATATAATTACTGTTGTACCTAAACTACACAATTCTTTTTTTTTAATTCCCAAAACAATTTCATCCTTATTTATACTTTACACAAATAAAATTATATTTTTTGGCATAGCTAAGCAACCACAATAATATCATTTCGTGGATAACACTAATAAAATGTAAGTCTTAAATAAAGAATATAAGAGTGGCTAATACCTTGATATCAAAACGTGAAGGTAAAAAAAAAAGTCTATTCTCTCATGCTTTGCCAGATGCTTTTCTATCTGCTTTTCAATGGAACCCTTGAATCCCCAAGTATATGAATGGTATTTATTTCCCAAGTGAGATTCAAAGCCACCAGGGTTGCAAGATAGAACAGTGCTAAGCCCACACATCATCAAAAGAAATGTTCACCCAAGTTGTGGAATGATCTTCAAAAGTTCAAACTCGCAGCAAATGTTTTTATGTTGAACAGGCTTGCATAAGTCCTTTTATAGTCTATAAATTAAATATCTGCTTTAATGTTCTTAATGTTTTAAAAAAATTTATTTTAATTTTCATTACTTCTATCGTTTATTTATTTCCCTATTTCCTTTCCTCACTAGGCTATTTTTCCCTGTTGGAGCCCTTTGGCTTATAGCATATTGCTTTTCCATCTAAGGTTGTAGCTTAGCTAATAATAATAATAATAATAATAATAATAATATTGTCTCTCAATAGGACTTATAATTTTTAAGACGACTAACATGCTTCTTTGAAAAAAATATGAGAACATTACACACACACACACACACACACACACACACACACACATATATATATATATATATATATATATATATCATCATCATCATCAGCCGTTACCAGTCCACTGTCGAACAAAGTCTTCAGACGTCCTTCAACTTGCGTCTGTTTTTGGTCTTTCGGTGCCAGTCCAAACCCGCAAAGGTTCTTAGTTCGCCAATCCATTGTCTGCTCTTCCTTCCCCTGCTTTTTTTACAATCTTTAGGGAAACGTTCTGTTAATCTGAATTTCCATCTCATTGTTATTCCCATCATTATTCTTTCCATAGCTCTTTGAGTTGTAATTAGCTTATGTTCTGAGGCTTTAGTAAGACTCCACGTTTATGATGCATTAGTTAATACTGGGAAGACTATCTCATTAAATACTTTTCTTTATAGAGAAAGTGGCATTTTACATTTCATAATCTCATTTTGTTTACTAAATGCTCTCCATCCCATCCTTATCCTTTTTTTAATTTTGGTCTTGTGTACTGGGAAAACACTTACTGTCTGTCCCAAGTACGCATATTTATTAACAATCTTTAGAGGTTCGTCCATAACTCTTATTTGTTGTCTCTCTGCATTTTTATTGAACATTATGTTAGTTTTACTTATATTCATTTTCAGTCCTGCATTTCTGATTTCTCTATCCAAATCCTCTAACATCTTTTGTAATTCCTCCCCTGATTCACTACACAATCTTATCATCTGCAAATCTAAAATTGTTAAGGTATTCCCCAGTAATATTAATTAATATATTTTCCCAATCTAAATTCTTAAAAACTTCTACGCATGTTGTGAATAATTTATGAGCAATGGGGTCTCCCTGTCTAACTAATTTCTCAATCAGAACTTCATCACTATCTATATGTAGTTTTAGGATTGCTGTACTTCCTGTACAGATATCTTCAAGTGGTCTAATATATGATGATTCTTCTATTCCTTGCTTTTTACTACTGAGGTTTTTACAAAATAAAAATTATAAATGCCCTACATTGTGGTTTGTCTACTCTGATGATTTTTCCATTAGCTGGTTAATTACATGGATATGATCAGTTGTTACCCCTTCGAAGGATGACCTTCAATCAAAGGGATTAACCGGTGATGAAGTGTGGGACAGAGATAGATGGAGAACGCTGACCAGAAACATCAAGCCCACATAAAAGTGGGAAAAAATGCAGACAAAGAAGAAGAGGTCAGTTGTTGAATACCCACTTTTGAAGCCTGTGTGTTCTCTTGTTTGGTAAAAGTCTAACGGTTTTTCTATTCTGCCTAATTTAATCCTTGCAAATATTCTATATATTACATAGAATAAACTTATTGCGCCGTTATTTTTTCAGATCTTTTGTGACTCCTTTTAGTTAATTACTATAATGATAACGTTTTTCCAAGCTGTAGATATGAAAATTTCTTGTAGACATTTGGTGTAGAATTCAGTTTTACTACAGTATTATGAAATCTCCTCCATCTATTATTATGTCAATTGTTAGGACATTTTCTCCTGTTGCTTTCCCTCTCTTCGTACCTTTAATACTTCGTTTACTTCTACTATTATGTTTGGTACCGGCTCAGACGTTACATTATTTCTATTAAAGTTATTTTTTATATCACTATTGTATAGAAATATCTCTCTCTCTCTCTCTCTCTCTCTCTCTCTCTCTCTCTCTCTCTCTCTCTCTCTCTCTCTCTCTCTACATATACGTACATACACACACACACACACACACACATATATATATATATATATATATATTGCTATTATTATTCTTTCCTTCAATATGTAGGTCGGCAATGCAAACTCGTTTTATCACAGGAATACGACTGATTTCATCTTACATGTGCAGTACTCTAAATGGGCTATACCTTGGCTACATTTTCTTCAGAGTTGTGTTTACAGAGGCTATCACACTTATCATTGTCATTATTTTAAAGATATTTATTGAATATAATTCTACCGACATCAATATTTGAATGAAAACTTCGCCATTATTCTTCATATTTCCCCACAATGTATGCAAGAGCCGTCAATATAATTGACGGTTACATTTACGAATTTCGGGTAAATGACCCTGCGCTGAGGCCAGTGAGGTGTTATTCAGCGCCGAAGTGCCATTTGGAGGAACACCAAGCAGTTGCAATATTTTGAACAATTTATAAGTAGGAATATAGCAGAAGTAACTGAAAGCATAAGTATTTACTGAATACTATATAAATCATTGGATACCTACAGTATATCAAAATCGGACATTTCGGTGGGATAAACATAATTTTTCATTTGCTTGAAATTGATTTTCTCACTCAGGGTGGCCTTCTTAAAAAGTAATCAAATAAACATTCTCATTTTAAATCATAATGTTAGAATGCAAGAACAACCTACATTTTTTTTTATATATGGCAACTGAGTCAACAACTACGTTTAGTTTATGAAAGGTCAAAATATCCAGCATAATTACATTAATACCATTAATCACTTTCACAAGAATCTCTTCTATCGCACTGATAACTTATCAAAACACCTAATATGCGTTTTCACCTGAATCGATTATTACACAGATGTTGAAGTATTCGCAACCACTAAATATATTTTTCAGGTAAAGATTTAAAACCTCTTAATTTCCTTACTTTTATGTAGTAGCTACAGTAACCGACATGGTTAGTCTCAAAATACACATAACCATGGAGTAGGATATCTATGAGGCATATACTGTATATGTATATGTATATATATATATATATATATATATATATATACTGTATATATATATATATATATATATATATATATATATATATATATATATACTGTATATATATACACTGTATATATATATATATATATATATATATATATATATATATATATATATATATATATACACACACATCGAACAAAATATATGATTAGAGATCGCCAATCTTCTCTAGAAGTCCTTTATGTAATATTCTTCCAACTGTTAGCTATCTCCCCATGCTCTTAGACCGCAATCAGCTAACGAGCCAAAGAAGAGGGTCAGCAGTAAAACAAAGACTTTTGGCCAAACTGGAACGGGTTATTCGAGAAATAAAGGGGAGCATCAAGCATTGTTAGGTAGACACTAAAAATATCCTGCGTATAAAGGGTGAGGCAGAAGAAACAGTCACGGTTTGGAATCTAAATTGGAGCGGAAATTGAAATCACGGAAACATTTATCTAAAAAAGCAATATATTTAAATTTATGGTTACACTATTTTCCTCCATATCCTCGAAACGTTTGCTCCTTAGGGCTCAAATCACTTACAAATCTGATGGTATCCTTAAATGTATTGTATCCTTTAATCTACATGTACCATGAAAGCACATATTCAAAATCATAGTTAATCATCACATGCGTTCCTCATATTTCCCGTCAACATATTTATCTGATAAATTATAAAACACATTTTTTTAGTGAAAGATTCATAGTCTCGTTTTTGTACCGACGAAGAAATTAAGGGATTCTACCCGATTTGAAATACTTGAATTTAGCAAAAGCATTTTGATGTGTCAGCAGTAAGGAGAAAACAGAACAAATACTGCTTGTCTCGTTATCAAGATGCATCAAATGCGAAGGTCAAGGAAACTTTTGTGCATTATGCACTGTTAAAAATTTGCATTTAAAAAACAGTACAAATCCTGGAATAAATGTTGCCAGATATTTACCGTTTTAAAAACGGATATATTGACGTAAAGGAGTGATATTACGGTCGCAAACCTGTAAAAGATATTAAAAGAGTAGGGTAAAAACTACGGTCGCCTGTATTTTACTGAAATACGGCTGAGAACAGTATATTTTTACGGAGTATTTCCCATTAAAATTACGGTCTTTTTTTAAAAAGTGTACCTTTTTCTATAACATTAACATATTTTCTTATACATGGGCAATGAAAGACAATGTGAGTACACATTTCATTAATTACCCACAAATCACAGCCTTTACATATTTCGATCTCATATAAAGTTATTGAATATATTATTATACCACTTATATCAATAAAACTAATTTAAATCTAGATTTTATGGGCTAGCTGAACGGATAAAGCGCTGTATTCAAAGCTGATAAAATAAGATCTATTCAATATACAGATTTTTACCTTAATCATTCAATGAATAGAAATAAGAAGTAACACTTCTAATTTGGATAAAATAAGATTAAATGTCCTTACATATCACAGATAACATCTCAACAGTATTTGAGATTCCTATAAGGTTTTTTATGGGCTTCTCTCTCTCTCTCTCTCTCTCTCTCTCTCTCTCTCTCTCTCTCTCTCTCTCTCTCTCTCTCTCTCTCTCTCTCTCGAATAGCAAAACAAAACTATTTAAAAATCTAAATTCTAAATATTCTTATTCATATTTTGATACAAAATAGAAAGAAATTAAAGAATCAAGGCGTTAAGGAAATTTGGTAGTAAAATAAGAAATGTTGCTAAAACATGTGTATTTCAAACTATATACAGATCAAGAATGTAAACTTATTCAACATTGTATAATCCTTTTTTCACCACCGGCTGATTTTTTTTTTTTTTTTTTAGTGAAGAACACATTTAGACACCATTCTTTAGGTTGCATGAACATAATTCGGTCATTAATAAGTATTATTTCTTTTCTAGTGAATATCAGAACATTCAAGCCATTCTTTACTTGACAACCATATTCCCTTTGCACTCTTCATTCAAAGACCTTTTCTACTTTCTAGCAAAACATGGCCTTGTGGATATTTAATCTAAATTGTGAAATACAGATAACTTTTCATTGCTACTGTCTACACGAGAGAGAGAGAGAGAGAGAGAGAGAGAGAGAGAGAGAGAGAGAGAGAGAGAGAGAGAGAGAGAGAGAGAGAGAGAGAGAGAGTGATTTTCAAGTTTCGAAACTTTGTTCCATGACTAAGGAGAATTTCTACGTATTAAATAGATCTTATTTTTCCATCCACTTAAAATACGGTGAGGTTTCCTTCCTGATGGCTATAGTATCACGATTCAAGAAGGCATTATTGTTTTAAAAGGTATAATGATATATATGCAATAACTTTATATAAAATCAAGAAATGTAAATGGAGTGTATTCAAGATATATATCAAATACAAAATAAACATTGATGATGAAATAACTCGGTCACTAGTATACAATCATTGGATAACACAAAGTTAATCAAATTAAACTAAGTGATCCGAAACTGAGATGAGATTCAATCAATAGTACACATAACCTTCAGCGAGTGTCATGCGGCCTCAGAATTTATGAATTTTACCAAAGTTTTATGGAACGATGTCGTGGCCTGTGGACACAAGCATGAGACATTTACTTAAGAGGAATGATCATTAATCTAAGCTTAATCCTATCAATGTGTATTGGGTTTTATAAAAGAATCTTACCTGATGTCTTAAAATGGCAGATGTAAGACTCAGCATTAGCACTTAGGCTAAAATACAAGGAAATTTAGGTCTTCTTTCTTAATATATTTAGGAGACAGTGATGTGAAAAGGAGGTGAAGCTTTAGTGTTGAAAATCAGTAGCCTAACACTATAACCCTTTACTTCTCAAAACATATTCATTTATATTCCTAATGATGAATAAAATTATTGAAGATATATCGAACAGTTGAAATTTTATTTAAGAAAAGAAATTGTGTGCGTGCGAGTAAATACATGTGCGTATATATATATATATATATATATATATATATATATATATATATATATATATATATACATACATATATATATATATATATATATATATATATATATATATATATATATATATATATATATATATATGTATGTATGTATATATATATATATATATATATATATATATATATATATATATGTATGTATATATATATATATATATATATATATATATATATATATACAAATATAGTGAGAACAATCCTATTGAGAAAGGAATTAAACAGGAAGACCCCATATCTTCAAAGAATTTGGGTTGGGAAAATGTAGGAATTAACATTAATGGGGAAGCCCTTAACAACTTTAGATTTTCAGATGGCATAGTTCTGCTTAGTGAATCATCGAAGGAACTACAAAATCTGATAGAAGATTTTTATAGAAAAAGTAGAAATATAGGACAGAAAACAAATATGAGTAAAACTACGAAAATGTTCAATGAAAACGCAGAGACAACAAATAAGGGCTTTGGACGAACCTCTAGAGATTGCTAATGAATATACGTATTTAGGACGGACAGTAAATGTTTCCCCAGGACATGTGACCGAAATTAAAAGAAGGATCAGCATGGGATGGAAAGCTTTTAGTAAAAAAAAAAATGACCTGATTGAGGCCTACTCAGATACGTTGATGGATGAAAATCTGACGATAATGAAGAAGCCCTCAAAACTTACAGACCGTGACCGAAGATTAGGACCTGCTATTTTTTGTTCATTGCAGTTCAGAAATGCAATCAATGGAGCCATGAAGTTTATAAAAATATCCTTATCCATGCAAAAGTTAGCGTCAACATCTGCCGACCACTATGTTCTTTATTACTCTATCCCCAGAAATAGAAGTTACTAGGCTAGATGACGACAAGCATGATGATACTGTCCCAACCAACAAGGCACCTGATGAGATGGGGCTTTCAGAAGAGCTGTAATGCTCTTCTTTGCTGTGCAGTACATTTTCCTCATCATTATCATCATCTACATAGTTTAGTACTTCTCAGCTCATCGGAATCAACATTAATCAAGTTTACGTATCTTCAATGGCGAATGTTTCTATCTCATTTTTTTCTTTCATATATACATAAGGCTGTGTCTAAAGTAAAAGAAAGTTTTAGTTATAAATTGTTATAAAGATGTTACAAAAATTATGAAATTTCAAAAATTAAAAAAACATTTTGGTATCTACTGTAAATTACGGCCGTTGATATATATATATATATATATATATATATATATATATATATATATATATATATATATATATTATATATATATAAAAATATATATACATATATATATATATATATATATATATATATATATATATATATTGACGGAATGTATGAATATGGAAAGTGAAACAATATCAATTAAAGAAAAGAATGAGAGAAAAAATGTAGTGATTCAATCCCTCGTCCCGGTTACCTATTCAGAACATATTATGTTTCCGAATATAGTAGGATAATATAGTCTCTCTCTCTCTCTCTCTCTCTCTCTCTCTCTCTCTCTCTCTCTCTCTCTCTCTCTCTCTGTCTTTAATTAGAAAGTCGTGTTACGAAGGATGCCATGATAATTGCCATTCGTCATCTCCCAACCACTGGAGCAGCTCGTTAATTCTTAATTATGATCATTAATCATATAATTATGTGAAGTGGCGGCTACATCGAACTGAGAAACACTGAACAGTCAGGATTAATTACTCACTTACAGAGCAATTCATTAATGGGATAAGGCGCTCTCTCTCTCTCTCTCTCTCTCTCTCTCTCTCTCTCTCTCTCTCTCTCTCTCTCTCTCTCTCTCTCTCTCTCTTATTTTAATGTATTGGTTAAAAAGTGGTCCGATGTAGATCAACAAATTCTTAAGAAGCATCAATTAAAACATGAAGTGGAGATCAGATAATGTCCGAAGATGATGATTATTTCTATTGAATTTACATCAATAAAACATTAATATAATTATTTAAATACATACTAATCTCCACAGTTTCGAATCCTCTTCAAATTACACATTTCTAAGTATATAAAAATCACTAAATACATAAGGACATAGTAAGTGCAAGAAGTTGTCACCTCCAGATGCATCATAGCTCTAGTGAAATGCATAAGAGTTTAGTTAATCTTAATATAAAGAAGGTAGCTCATTTTACGTTTCTAATCAGATAGTGTGTTTTGAAACATTTACATGATTGTCGTTTGAATAACTTAAGGATTGCTTTCTTTGGTTTTATGTGATTTAAATGCCATTTAATGCGAATTATATATAAATACAATATAAAATATACTGTATATATATATTATATGTGTATATACGAATATATATATATACACACACATAAACACACACACACACATATATATATATATATATACCGTACATACATACACACACACACACACACACACACATATATATATATATATATATATATATATATATATATATATTGGCTTGAACATGTGTACTTCTCAGTGCGCGTTTAGCTTTATTTTATAGTTTAGGATATATCGCTTTAGGTTTCAACAACGATTAGAGAGGCCGAATAAAGCCAAAGCTAAAGTCTAGTTCCTACTTGTCTGGGGATTATGGTCCCCTTCCTGTTAAGGGTCTGACAATGCAGTTTAGCAACCTATTGTGGCCATGGTCAAAGTATATGAAATATGCTGATTTGTTTACCATTATATGATCGAATCGCTTGTGTCATCATTCGGGTAGCCCAGTGTTGTCATACTTCCCTACAAATGTGATTCCAGTTTCCATTTGTTTTACTTGTTTCTGAAATCCAAGTTCAAGAAAATGGAAGTGAACCTTGAAATTCTTTACAACACCTGACATTTATCCGGTCAAAAGTTTTTAAAAATTTTGATATAGTAACTAAAAAGTCTCAAGATTTGAATTTATTGTTATTGAAAATGTTTAGATTTGATTTGGTCTATCCCTAAAATGATTCACAACTTAAGATCATTCGGACCTACTTCTTCAATTATTACTATTATCATTCCATGTTCATATGATTTATAAAAATCTTAAAAGTAATTGTTCTCTGTTTTGTGATTTCAATTTCATCAAATGACATCTCCTACAATAAAAGCTTCATCTTTATTCTTTATCAATGATGACAATTAGCCATTTTTTTTCACTGGTGATGGTGTTTTGATAATATGAAAAATCAAACACCTGAACCATCTTTTCTTCAGTTGAAGCACCCATAAACTGCACAAATACTTTGCCAGATCATAGTGCCAGCCTTCACAATATGATGTTCGAAAGCCTTGCAAATGTTTCTTACATGACTTGTCCGTTTTAGGATACAAATCGCACTGTACTTCGGCAGGCGTGCTTTAAATTTTGATTCACAACAAAGTGAAAGCTAATATAACAGTATGAGCTTATGGGTATGTTAACCTCTCAATGGCTTTTGCCTTGGAAGTCAGTCAACCAAATTCTGTGAATTAATATCATGAGATATCCTTACAAAATGACAAACGTCGCTGTAGAGAATATTCTGAACTTAACTAGATAAAGTAAATTCTCGTAGATCAGACGCTCAGGCCTTGAACTCTACCGAGAACAGACGTAAGCAAATTATTTACCTCGGATGAAAGGTAGGTATACTGTATTGTCAGAGAGATGTAACAATGAAACCTACACTTGCAGTCCTCCCATTTGGTAACATGCATAATATGGCTGCTGTGAAAGGAGTAGACCTTTATTCAGTATCCATTACTTTTATTTTTAAAGGCTTTAAAGTTTTAATCAGCAGCAGAGGCAAGATACAGTCAATGCATAGACACCAAACATACACGCTTATAATCAGAGGCCAAACACTCTCTCTCTCGACATTTGAAAGAATAAGACAATGCCTGCTGAGAAGTAGACGTATACAGCTTTCAAAACCCAAATCCCAAGTTATAAGAACATGTCGGTCGCACGCCATAGATAGGTTTTACTATTGTGATGAGCATAAAAAAAAAAGCATTTTATTTCCTGTTCTCCTCGTTAAAGACTAATGATATTATTAATTTCCTTCTCAGGTATTATAAGATGAAAGGCTGTTCAAAGTGAATGTCTACGGAATCAGGACATCTGTATACTGCAACAGCTTGGTATCCAATCCATTAAGAACTAAATGAGGATGGTATATGTGAAACCATAATTGGTCATGTATTTCGGGGCACACAATAAAAAAAAAAGTGCAACAGTAAGAAAAAGAAACAAAATAGTATCCACAACCCCTTCAATAAATAGATTTAGAAAAACCATCTCAATATATCACCAAATGTATGGATCAGTCTTACAAATAATAGTTGCGAGAGGGGGTACCCATTGTGACCACACATCGGTAATATATATTAGGGAAATATTGATCCATCTTCCCATCTTTTAAATATACAGTCAGCAAATGTGGAAGGGTTGCAGGGTGATAAAAGAATTATAACACATTGGTAGGTCCTGAATTTCTCTTAGTTTACTAAATTAAAGCTATCAAGCCACAGCCATAAAATTGTAGCAGATACAGTCTAGCTGGAAAGAAAAAACGGCAGATTTAGCCTTATTGTGTCAAAACCAAATAAAATGTTTTATGGCATGTGATGATATATGTTGATATATATATATACATATATATATATACAGTATATATATATATATATATATATATATATGTATATATATGTATATATATATAATCTATATATATCTATATATATATATCTATATCTATCTATCTATCTATCTATCTATCTATCTATCTATCTATCTATATATATATATATATATATATATATATATATATATATATATATCATAATTTCACTACTAAATCTCGGGATATTAAGAAGTATTTGTGGCTTATTTGAAGAAAACTAACACACACACACACACACACTATATATATATATATATATATATATATATATATATATATATATATATATATACTCTACTCTGGGTGTGTCTCTGTTCCTGTACAGTAATTCTTTATCAACAGCTGCTTACAAACTTCAATAATTATGGTATATGTGGTTGGGAACTCTAAATACTTCCAAATCGTTCTAACCAAAGTTTTTCTTTTTATTTTTAAAGTAATTAGCACCTGATTCTCATTTCAAGTAACTACGGTAAATAAAATAAAATAATTATAATTCCCAGCATGGACTTGGGGTAGTAGTTAGCCGTCCATCAATTTTATTTTGATTTTTTTTTATGAAATTTCCGAATAAACAGCATTTCATTTAAAACTATCTAAAGACTAATATTTGTATATCGCCCGTACATTTTTTCATAATGTATCTAATAAAATGTCTATTTTAGCCCATGTAAATTTGGTATACTTTCTGGTCACCAGATTTAATTTGTCTCGACCCTTTGTAAACAGGAGAGTGAATGACGTTATTACCATTATAAATAACATCTAACAGTAACTGCACGAGAGGCTAATTGATGTGGATTATCACATTCCGTTAAGAGATGGTCGAGTAAGCAAACATATTACTACAGGAAACATTAGAGGGGAGAGTAGACAAAAGACAAAAAGAAATAAATGGAAAAAATAAGTTGGTACACTACAAGTGTGGGCATTTCAAGGTAATTAGAACAATATGAGAGAGAGAGAGAGAGAGAGAGAGAGAGAGAGAGAGAGAGAGAGAGAGAGAGAGAGAGAGAGAGAGAGAGAGAGAGAGAGAGATTGTGGAATTCTCTTAATAGTAAGAAATACCGTAAAAAAGGCATTTGACTTTGTAAGCAAATACACCAACACTTGCAGAATTTACAGTTCTCCTAGGTGATATCCCCATTTTCCGGAATCTTTGTTCAAGACATCTCTAAAAGGAGGCATGGATAATAAATAAGGTTAGATTTTCTATTGATCAATATTATCATAAACTTGTTTATTTTTGACATTGCTTCATTGTTATAATATTGTTCAACAACTTGCACCAAACCTAAAAATCCTGGTTAAAACAATAGCAAGCAATCCACTTACATAGACTTGCTCCACCCACTCAACTCGTGCGAAATAAATCTAAATTATTTCTGTCTTTAGAAAATACATTTTCGTACTTTCGCCATTGCGTAACATCCAGTTTTTGATGAATGAAATATTTTATGATGATACTGGTCACCTTTTGCAGAAAAGAAAGCTTATATGGCGTGTAACCTGAAAGAGTATGACCCAATTACCACGGAGGGTGTATATGGATTCTGTTTACCTATATTGCCAGAATTTTCATTTCCAGTGCTTGTAGAATTATCTCTCTCTCTCTCTCTCTCTCTCTCTCTCTCTCTCTCTCTCTCTCTCTCTCTCTCTCTCTCTCTCTCCTGTCATTTCGCTTGCCGCCCTTGTGTGGCTGCTGATTGACCTAGGGTTCTCTTTATGAAGGAAGCTCTGCAATACAGCCTTGTTCATTACTCACTTCTATCCGTGTCGTACTTGGCTTTGGCACAAGTTTTTTCTTGTTAATATCCCTTGCTTTCATTTCTGACAATACAAGGCAGTTTTGCAACTTCAGTAATTTCATATAAATGACCATTCCTGCATTTGAGCATTTTTATGGCTGATTTTATAATCAAGACATATTGATTAGTGTTTAAAAGTTGGTTGCGTCGTCTATAGGTAACTACGGAATAATTTCTATGTTTGTGCATACTTTTGGGTGTAGATCCAAATGGTTTTTCAATACAAACGATTTCTCTCTCTCTCTCTCTCTCTCTCTCTCTCTCTCTCTCTCTCTCTCTCTCTCTCTCTCTCTCTCTCTCTCTCTCTCTCGAAGATTTTAGAAGTACTTCCTTCATTGTATGACCTGCTTAACTAACCCTGAAAACTATTTTATATAAAGGAGGAACTGGGGAACTTATATATACATATATATATATATATATATATATATATATAATATATATATATGTGTGTGTAAGTGTGTGTGTGTGTGTGTGTGTATGTGTGAGTGTGTGTGTGTGATGTGTGTGATCGTAATCACATCACATATACTGTAGATGGATAACTCACTTTTATCACCAACAACATTCCCCTGGTCTGGTATAGAGTTTAAAACACATGAATGGCTGATAGTTCCTCTGAGCTAAAGAGGAGCACGTAGGTGCTTTGGCTGAGGATTCAATACACCACTACGTTTACGTTTGATATAACCGTGATCTTCATCACGCCAGTCTACTACACTATAGATGGTTATAGGTGTCTGCTAAGGCAAAGAAAAGTTTATGGGGCTGGTATTTTCATCTTTAAAAACTTTCTAACTACAGTATAAGGCAGTACTCTTTTGACCTCATCTGCTCAAAAGTGGAAAACACTGTAAATTTAGTTTATCACTGATATACCCTTGACCTTTATTAATTTTTCGAATAATAAGCCACATATTTCAAATACATATTCGATAAAAAATTTAATTTTCTTCCATTTTATGGCAACCATTATTTTTTTTTCCCCTCATGAGAAGCAATTTAGTAAGAGTTTATGAATAAAAGAAGCAGTCTAATAAGAGTTTATAAGAATTTTTAACTCATGGACTTGTTCTAACGAGCATTCAGGAAAACTCTATCAAAGTGTGCCTCAATATCTTTTTCTTTCTACAAATTTCTCACATTCCAATGTTGAATCATTTATTTACCATTTCAAAGAATAAATGATAAAATTTAGGTTACTTAAGAAAACACTTATACAGTATAACTAACTTTTCTGAATAAATATAGCAAAAAAATCACATACAAAAATTTTCATGAAAAAAGTATTCATATACGACTACTATTATCGATTTCTCCAGTATTTTTTCTGACATAAAGAAGAAAGAAAAAAACGACACTTTTACGGAAGAAGATTACGCTGGAAAATAAAGATTCTTTCTCATATGCAATAATTTCTTTATATCAATATAATGTGAATAAAACAATGCAACTATATACACCCTGGAATTATCCAAATATAATTTAACCTTTTTATTGGAAAAATTTTTATAACTTTTATCTGAAAATATATATACGAAAAACTAAAAAAATATCACACAGAAATATTTAATCGACATTGAATGTATGAAAATAGATTATAATATACACTTTTGAAGATAAAATGCAATGAAGCAAAAGGAAGAGATACATATGTGAAAAACAAACATGCGAACACTCTTAAAGTTGGCGAAGTTCTTTGCAAACTTCTGTCTTTAATCTTGAAACTGTCAGTAACAATACCTAGTTATGAAGAAAGTTTAAAAACGGTAAGTTTGTTACCAACTGTATTTTGTTACAATTCACTATCAAAAATATTTCAACGAGTAGAATGTTTTTTTTTCTTCTAAGACAGACATACATAAATACATATCTAGTTATCAACATGTATGTGTATGCATATATAAAATCTAGAGCCCTAAATAGCTTTTAATGTCGAATTCACTCTGCCTGAAAATTAATGATTC
>NC_090764.1:24937895-24970395 GCF_036898095.1 Palaemon carinicauda
CTGCAATTTCTATTTCATTAAAAAAATAAAAAATAAAACCGAGACTGAAAAACTTCTTCCAATCAGTCAATCATTTAATGAACCCCTTTCCTAAGAAGCTTCTATCATTAGAGTAGCATATTATCATAGATTATAAACTAAGAACAAAAATGTCATAGGTCAGTCATTTACATTCGTCGTCAATTTATGACTGACATGTACACCAAAACGTATCATGGTACTCAATTATATATAGATATGGAGGGACCCCTCTTTTTTCTTTTTTTCTTGTATCTCCCGTCAATTATCCCTTAAAAAACTTTGAATACCTCATAGTCCAAATGGGAATATTCATAAATCTTTATATGCTTATTCAAACAATGAAATTCGCTATCAAGTATAATGGCATCACTAGATCCACATGCAGTAAGTTAATAATTGTAAAAAAAAGACTCATATTTATACCCACAAGGTATGCATTTTCTAAATCCTTTTTTTTTTATCCTTTCAAATACACAAAACGATCCATTCTCTCCAGTTTGTATAATACCGATTTATATTTAAATCATATGAGGAATAAAATATATATAATTTATACGTGGCTTATTTATTAAGATTCTTTGATTTTTTTTTTATTCAACAATGTACCATCATCAGTAGAGACTAAATCAATAAAACATACCACACGCTACATATACTAAATATATGGGATTATTACAGCCTCAAGCCTGATTATTGCATCAATTACGTTATTAATCAATCTACGGGGCGGCAAGGGACTATGTCATCACAGTGATCCTACAAGGGGTTTGACAGTGGAAAGGATATTACGTAAAAGTAAAAGGAAAATTTCTTGTATTGTAAATTGATTGATAGCTTTCCTTTCTTGCTATAAAAGGTTTTTTATTATACAATGGTATTCATGGTTGCTGAAATAGCCCAATTTTTCTGTGCTAGTTGTGTCTACTCTAATTCTATTGCATCATTTTCTAATCATTTCAATTTTCTAGTTAAATTTGTAGTTGCCATTTTTTTTTTAATAAAAACTATCTAAAACCGTCGTAACTTTATCATGAAATGTACATGCATATCCTTTCAACAAAATTCCCACTTTAAGCTGAAATATCTTTCTACCCAAAGTTTTTTCCTGTCTTTTCGCTCTCATCCCCTGCCGCTCATGATGGCTAAATCTGTCCCATTTTTCTCCATTGGTAAAAGAATGGAAAACCTGAACCGCTGGAGATCAGGTTATGGGAAGGTAATTTTTCTTCATTGAAGAGGACTTACCCAGTATTTTATGAAGTCTGCCGACTTCAAGAACAACAGACAGAGGTATACTTCCCATTAGAAAGTCAATATTCCCCGACCGGTTTTCTCTGTGCGGAGTGGTGGGAGTTGAGGAAAACTCAAAGGTTTGAGTTGGGGAAAACTCAAGAGCTGTAAGTTCGGGAAAACTCAAAGCTGTGATTGGGGAAAACTCAAAGGTGAGAGTTGAGGAAAATACAAAGGTATGAGTTTTGGAAAACTCAAAAGCTATGAGTTCGGGAAAACTCTAAGCTGTGAGTTTGAGAAAACTCAAAGGTGGGAACTGAGGAAAATACAAAGGTGGGAGTTTGGGAAAACTTAAAAGTTGTGAGTTCGGGAAATCTGTAAGCTGCGAGTTGGGGAAAACTTAAAGGTGGGAGTTGGGAAAAACTCAAAGGTGGGAGTTGGGGAAAACTCAAAGGTGGGAGTTTGGGAAAACTCAAAGGTGGGAGCCCGTGGGTGAGAGTTGAGGTAAACTCAGAGGCGGGCTTTGAGGAAAATACATAGTTGTGACTTGGGGAAACCTAGATAAGTATGAGTTGGGGTTGGGGAGAACTCAAAGGTAAGAATGGCTTTTGCAAGGAAGGATTGAAGTACACTATAATATCCAAGGCGGCTTTAAGATGATTGTATTTATTGTTACACTAACCACCATCGTGCTTATCTTCAAATAGAAATACAATGGATAGATTAATACAAATGATCTATTTGGCGCAGAAACAATGATTCAGTAAAGCAAGAGATTGGGTCTTTTTAAAAATGGATGATACTTAATGCAATGTATTACAATGATGCACCGTCAAAGTGTCTATAATGACTGATATAAGCTTAACGTGCCATCTTGATGGTCATATATACAGTAAAAGGAAGAAGCCCAGCTAATACAGAGGACAAAGCCTGAAGCAGTGATGCCTCTGGTTCTGGCTAAGAATTCCGCCTGGTAAGGAAAATAGAATTTTTTCGCGTTACGAAGTATAGCGAAAAATAATTGTCCTAACGACATGTAAGCAGATCTTAAGTGTCTTGTTACTTAAGTTCAGTTGTTATGTAGGCAGTGGCCAATGAGAATTTAGTGTTGGGTGAAACGTATTCGATGTTTGAAGAGGTATTTAGGAAGTGGTCACTTTCTAGCGCACGCTAGCCCGAGCAAGTCGAATTTATTAGCCAGGACGCCAGGCAGGGTCAAATACAGCTTCAGATGTGAATAGTGTTTTCACGTTAGCAATCAGAATGCTGAAACCGTTTCAAGAAGTGATGGACAATCTATTATCCGATTTCCAGCAGAATATTCAACAAGTATCCGCACCTCGTTAAAGTATGAAGGAAAACCATTTGAATGAGCATCGCGTTATTTTGAGGAAACTGATACGAAAATGTTAGCATTAGATGCGATTGTTTATCAACTTGGAGGACAAGGAACATCTAAAACTGCTGCAGAAACGAGTTAGTACGCAAAGAGCAGCATCGCCGAAAGTGTCAAGCTAGTTAAAGATCGAGGGAAAGTGTGGATTCATATCAACTTTGATGGAAGAGGTCTAGAGCTCAATAAAGGCCGAGAGTTGACATTAGAGCCAGGAATGTACCAAGAAAGACGTCGAAAAGATAAGTGAAAATATAGCTGTTTTTATTTTGTATACTTAGCAGTTGGTACAAGGAAATTGGAACATTGTGTTTATTTTATTTTATTGTTTTAATCGCCTGTTGGTTGTTGTTATTCACAATACATTGAACAGAATTAGATCGGGTCCGGTAAGATAGTCATTGACGTCTAAAAGGGCGATCACAAAATTCCATTTCAAAACCGTTACTGTGGTTGTTGGATTGGGTAACAATAGGTCATAAAGGGACGAATCAGAATTTATTAAAAGAGGATGGGTGACACTGGTATCAGAAAAACTAAGAAATAATTCCTTTGACGGTGACCAAGAATGGAAATGGTAAGCAAAGGCTGGTTTTTTATTACAAACTTTTTAAGGATTTAATCAGTCTACAGTCTGCTTATCGCATAGAAATCTATTAAAACGTTGCCAATATCTTTCTCATTGGGGAAAAATTTAAAAAGTTTTTTATAATGGATTTTTAGATATTTTTGAAGCGGCGGTACATCTTTACTAAAGTTCTTAAATCTGTTAGATATTGGAGATGTAAGGAAGTGAAGATTGAAGTATTTTTAGATGATGGCATAGCTGCAGATGGTTGATTTGAAGGGGCATTGGATGCTAGCTATTTACTTTAAAAGCTTCAAGATTTGGATTTATTGACAAGAAAGTATAATTGGTTTTCAGACTCTAAATTGTATTTGGAAAGGTTTACAGAGGACGAATACTGAAGGCGAATTTCGTAACTGCAGTATTAGGATAAACTATGTCGTTAAAGACCTTGTTTAGATGTCAAACTTTCTGAATTAACGAAAACGTTATTTTAACGAATATCTTTTGGACAGAATTGTCTTACATAATTTCCACGACATTTGTCGTGAAAGGTATTGTTAAAATGAAAACGATAAAGTATTTCTGTATTTTTACATATTGAGCAAAGCTAGTTGAGAACTTAATGAAGAAATATCAGATGCTCTGGTTGAGATCACGTTTTGACGCAAAAATTCATTCTTTTTATTTTGGTCGTTACTTTAACTATATACTTGCATCAGACTTATTTAACCTATTACTTCATTGTGACGCCTAAGATGTAGGCAGTTTATCACTATATTGTGACGCCTAAAATGTAGGCAGTTTATCACTATATTGTGACGCCTAAGGTGTAGGCAGTTTATCACTATATTGTGACGCCTAAGGTGTAGGCAGTTTATCACTATATTGTGACGCCTAAGGTGTAGGCAGTTTATCACTATATTGTGACGCCTAAGGTGTAGGCAGTTTATCACTATATTGTGACGCCTAAGGTGTAGGCAGTTTATCACTATATTGTGACGCCTCAGATGTAGGCAGTTTATCACTATATTGTGACGCCTCAGATGTAGGCAGTTTATCACTATATTGTGACGCCTCAGATGTAGGCAGTTTATCACTCTGTTGCGACGCCTAAGATGTAGGCGGTTAATTACTATATTGTGACGCATCAGATGTAGGCAATTTATCACATTGCGAAGCCTCGGATGTAGGCAATCTTATAAATATATTGCGACGCCTCATAGGGAATTTACCGCTATATTGTGACTCCTCAGATTTAATAGTTATATTGTGACGCCTCTGGTTTTGGGAAATTTATATGTTGTGACACCTCAGTAGTAGGTTTGGAGTAATTCTGAAGTTTTTAGCGATGAATACAGCGCATTTTTTTTTTATATATCATGAAAAGAGGGGTTGGAAACTGGACAGCAAATTAATCTTTAAAATTAAACATGAAGGAGCAGGAGGCAGTCGACAGAATTATGTAAAGTACTTTGGCAATGTTTGAACGTTGTTCCAGATAAAATTTTTGATTTTAATGCAAGTAGGTAGCAAAAAGCCAGATTTGGAAATCATAGAAAACCAAAGAATTTAAACTTGTACTGAATACACTGTTCAGGTCATCAATGTATGTAAGTCCAGAAAGAGTACAAAAGAGCGGATTTTTTGAAGTGTTGTCAACTAACATGGATGAATGGTCAATTCTTGTTTACATTTTTCAGAGTTATGGACTTGTGAGAGTTATTCATTCTTTAGACTGTTTTACTACTTTTAAAAATATGTTGAGGTTTTTAATCTCTAATATTGGTGTCCAGGTACAGAGGCAATTGATGCTTTAACTTGGTTTGGTGCTTTATACCAAAGGTTATTAATAAAATGGAGGTAAAAATTCTTAAGTAGAATATTCCAGAGTGAAAGTCCTCTCCATCTTGACTGTTCATATTAACGAGGGAAACTTTATTGTTAAACTTTGAGTGTTTACGTAACAAAAGTTTTATTACACGGCAAAGATAAGGAGAAAAAAAAAAAAAAAAATTTTCGCTGAAATTTAACTTTGATATAGAAGGTAAAGGTTTTTGAAATTACAAGTATATATGTACATTGTTTTATTTTTGGAATCTGCTTTCCAGGATCGTGAATGCAATGAAATGCCAGCAGTCGTCTTTAACGGTGGCATCTAATTTGGACAGGAAATTGGGGGACCTCAGTTGTCATGGGCATCTTCTATCATCGATGAATGACAGCACCGACAAGGCCTACAAACTTGTCTTTCAACAAAGAGAAACTTACAATAATGGTCACGAGCAAAGCGAAATGCCATTGTATGTTGCTTTATTTATGACGCTTTTATTAGATTCCGGCGCTTTAGTAATCTCCAGTGATCAAGCTATTTATGCCATAACGTGCATGCATGAATTCGCTTGTTAAATCTTTGCAAGCACCTGTGAAACATTAAGCTGGTAGATCGGTGCATACAAAGGATCTTTTTGATAATATGATGTCGCAGAATCTGTGCGGATTATGTTTTCCTATATTGAAAAACTTCTTTATTATTTTGATAGATCATTAAAGTTTTCTTGTCTGAGATTTGGGGAATTAAGTTTATTGTAATTTAAAGATTTCTTAGTTGAACAAAAAAAAAAAAAAAAAAAAATGAAAAATCACCAATACTGTGAAGTTTTTGATATCGGAAGTTGTCACAAATGCTTTTCCATATTTGATGTCTTTTGCTTGATACAGAGGAAGCTGGAATGATTTTGTCCTTTGATCGATTTATCTTTAAGAAGTTAAAGCTCCTGTAATGTAACCAAACATAATTTTTTGTTAAAACTGTGGCTACAAGTTCAAACATCGCAAACGATAACGTCAAGGATAGGTGTCTTCGTAGACATGAGTGTTGGTAGTCTGTTTCAAGTAAACATGTTTGTCAAAGGCTTCAAAAAGAGGTTAAATGTGTAAATCATACAATCGGAACATTTATTTCTTTCTCTCCATTTCTTTCCTTCTCTCCCTTTCTTTGGTATTATCTAGGGTCAACCGGCACGGTGCGCTATAATGCAATTTAATGTTTTATTATGTTTATACCTGTAGAGAATGCGGAGTGAAGTGAGGACTAGAATTTTTTCGCGTTACGAAGTATAGCGAAAAATAATTGTCCTAACGACATGTAAGCAGATCTTAAGTGTCTTGTTACTTAAGTTCAGTTGTTATGTAGGCAGTGGCCAATGAGAATTTAGTGTTGGGTGAAACGTATTCGATGTTTGAAGAGGTATTTAGGAAGTGGTCACTTTCTAGCGCACGCTAGCCCGAGCAAGTCGAATTTATTATTAATATTATTATCATTATTATTTATTAGTAGTACAAGAGTGAGGTTCCACCACTCAAATTTGAGTTACTCTGCATTATTGCCGTGGATACACAGGTTTCCATAGTTTTTTCAAAACTTGAGATTTTGTTTTTTATCTATGGTTTTTCCTGGGCGGCAGAGGAGGCTTATATGTTAATTTGAAAGTTTGTTCATTTTGTTTTGAATATGGACTGCTATATCAGTACAGAAGTTTGTAAAAGTTATTAGAATATGTGATGTTACATCTATATTGTTTTCTAAAAGTATGATTCATTGGAAAAATAAACCTGGCGTCAACCGGCACGGTGCGCTATAATGCAATTTAATGTTTTATTATGTTTATACCTGTAGAGAATGCGGAGTGAAGTGAGGACTGCCCATTAAACGCCGTGGTATCGAAAACCATTAAAAAATCCGCCAATTTAACCAAATATATACTCGCAGTTTTAGTTAAAAATACCTTACAGATCAAAAGATAAAAAAACATAGACTTCATATTATAAATGTAAAACAGATTTATATACCGAAAAATAGTTTTTCAACTTTGATAACTATACGGAAAGCAGAAATCGGAAATTTAATGATGGAGATCCTCTGTAGACCTATTTTTTCTGTCATTACCCACACAATTCAGCCATTTGGCAACACTGGCCAGCAGTCTAGTCCTTTCGACAAGCCATAGAAGATTGCTCTTTCTAGAACCTTCTAATAGCATGAAAACTGTTGTCCGACTTATAATTAATTTACAACTAATTTCCATGGGGAGGATATTATTTCTGTACTTTTACATCAAGACACTGCATAGCTACTGAAGTTTCCAGTCTTTCAGCTCTTGAATTTATTTGGAGTTGTTCATGGTGCAAGTAGGCTAAATACTGAATGATGTCACCGTATATCAACTGACAAGTTACAGCATTGTTTCGCGGCTTCTCAGGGATGCCAACGTTTCGAAGTCAAGGAGGGGAATTTTTTCCTGTTGTTGTTGTTCATGAGGATTGCGTGTGATTGGCAGTCCTGGTTTTATCGTCCATATTTCAGAATGTTTCGTTTCATTTCATGTCACATCGAAAATAGCGAACTTTTTAGCAGTGACGATTTTGTTTACATTTTATATTAGGTATATTCTTTATTCATGTACTGATTTGGTCTTAAAATTCAAAAGGCTATTCCTTGGGTTTTCTTTTCTTAGGCTAATTTGTTAATTTAATATGGTAGAAAATAGCAGTTTTCGTCACCATATGACATATATATGTTGCATATACTGTATGTTTTCAATCTATATGAACCCATTCACAATGTCCATCTATTGTCTGTCATTTTCATTTTATGTCCTGACCATGTCCATATCTTTTTCTTACATGCTAGAATATATTCATGTACATAGACAGACACTTGAAAGATTTAATAAAAACAAATAGAAATAACTCTTTTTATCTTGTGAACGATAATTAAAGGACACAGTGTCGTCACTTATGACCGTGACCGTACAAGGAAAGAGAGAGGGTTGAAAATCAAACGTTACAAAAAGTTTTCAGCCATTAATGTACTAACTAATTTAGATTACTAGATACGTAACGCTGTAACATTAAACAATTATACTGGATGCTTTGATGGCTCAGTTATTTTGCTGTATAAGTACCTAATGCGCAGGGCATAAAAGCATTCGCCATCTATATATAGGAGGGCCTACTAATGGCCCTGGAGCCTCCATTCCAATTCTTAGTTTTGTGATTCTGTAACAAAATTATACTTGAATTATCAGTTAATCACAGCTAATGCCTAAGGGATAACAGTGTCTTCTATCTATTTGCAGGAAGGCCTACTAATGATCAGGGAACATTTATTCTATTTGCTATGCACATAAATCACATATAAATGGTAAATATATTTGACGCAATTTTCTTTATTTGCACATGCATAGTCAATAGTTAATACAAAAGTATTTCTGTGAACATAAATAATATTCCATTTCATGTATAAATGATTATTCCTATCACAACTTGAATAAATATTTACTGATGTTATCTAGTCTGAAAGCACAAATGCATAATGTTAATATTACAAGCATAATCTCTTTGTACCTCGGAATATTCTACATTCCCCTAACTTTGGGTAAATAAGAGAGTGAATATGTAAACAAGATCAGTACATGTTTGTTTAAGAAGTCAATTACTTCTTAACAAAACTACTCACTTTCATTCAACCGGAATTATGACCTCTCCCCAATCAAACTGCAGAGGTAAATGAAAAATTCGCCAAATACATTCCTATCTGCTGCATTATACACTGTAAGTCCTTCATTACAGCCCTTGAATAAATTAACATGGTTCCTATAAGCAATCGAATGAGTTCCTTGTTTGTTCAGCTTCCTAATTCCAAGGAAACAAGAAGACAAAGCAATACTAGTTGGCACAATTTTTGCATTCTTCTTGAATTCGAATTGAAGCACCCTCTCAAGAATTCGCTGGGGTTAAAATGAGTTTGTGGTAAATTTAAGTTCAAGTTCTGGAATAATCAGTAGTTAGCGAACTGTGGTAAACAAATACTTTACAAAGTATGCAAATGACCCTTTACGGAAAAGAGGAATTGAGAAGTTCATTAAGTTTGGTGTACTCAATTCTATTTTCAATTAACAAATAATTTAATGATGAAAAAATACAGCATCAAATACTCACACACCCGGAAAATAATAAAGATTGTTTTGCAAATATACCAAAATGAAGGAGGTAATTATAAATCAAATAGTAAGGCGATGTCCTTAAAACAATAGTTTACTAAAGCAAACCTGTATAACATTAAAAAATATAATTTTCCAGATTTTAAAGAAAAATTTACGATTTGTATCTATAAAAAATGAAACTAAAATTTACATATATTCTAAATTATACTTATGACAGAATGGGTTGGAAAATTGATTAACTCAAGGATATATTTACTTTGAGCCATACTATCAAATTGAAGCAATATCATCTTCTTCCTAAAATAATAATACGGCACTCTGTAATACTTTAATGGAACAGTAATTGACTATGTGACAGAAAAAAAAAAAACAATAAAAATAATCGAAATTAGGTTCTTCCAAAGAATCATCCCATGCTGACTAGTGGTGAATTAAAACCAAACTCTATTGGAAACAAATATTACCTAACCGGGCCCATTACCATTATTATCTGGTTCACAATATCGTTCCTAATGGGAAAATTGGTTAGTAAAATATATTTCTTATCAATGCTTCAATTACATATTTGAGATCAAATGCTTTAACAGAGAAGTGTCATCCATACAATGCTAATAAAATTATATCCCAAGAAAATAGTTCTAATTGCATATCTAGAAATCGTTCTCTCTAAAAAATGCTCTTGACTAATCTCCAACATATAATATACAGTGTCAATATATATATATATATATATATATATATATATATATATATATATACAGTATATAGCCACACACTTGCTCTTCATTATATAGGAAATTAGGGAAATGTTGCTAGTCCCATGCCCGACTACTAAGCGACAAATAATGCTGACATCGTTTTACAGCTGGGTTAAATTGCAGGAAATCGTGTGTAATCGGACACGGTTCTACAAATTCGTTAGTTTTGGACTGCCCTGTCTTATGCAAGACACAGGCCCTTGCGTTGGCACGTTGCTTGGGCAGTGAACCTCTTGGTCACGGCGTCCGCAGCTTACAAAATTTCTTTTAAAACTAAGTTAGTGATAAGATGTGTGTTTGTCTGTATATATATATATATATATATATATATATATATATATATATATATATATATATATATATACACTCATATATATACATATATATACACACTTACACACACACACTCATACATACATATATATATATATATATATATATATATATATATATATACCAAGGCCCTTCCCCTAATTTTGGGGGGTAGCCGACATCAACAAATGAAACAAAACAAAAAAGGGGACCTCTACTCTCTATTCTCAACAGAATTCGTGTTTCATAAAGAGTTTAATAAAATAAAATATACGAATGTCTAAATTCTCCATGAAATGAACTCTTGTACCTAAGAAGTAGTATTATCTAAACCATTAACTAAAATCCTCCAATCACAAAATGTTCAATATACATTCATGCTGAGAGGTAACCTCTTTATTATACAAATAATACAAAAAAAAAAAAAAAAAAAAAAAAAAAAAAAAAAAAAAAACAATAATACAAAACGAGTTCAACTTGTCCATGAAGCAACCAAAATAAGAGATAATAAATATGTCTTCTATTACAATTAGGATTTAATATCTACTTACTTTCTTTTTTATTCTCGTGAAGTACAAAGAAACTGAATGCATGGGCGAACGTATATCTTATAAAAGCGAATTTCATTTGCATGTAAAAATACTCGTTTTCAGTAAAGTTTCAGGCAAGCTTCAATGCAGTGAACCTTCTCTCTCTCTCTCTCTCTCTCTCTCTCTCTCTCTCTCTCTCTCTCTCTCTCTCTCTGGTAGAGTATTTCCTCCATAATTCTTTCTGAATTAACATATAGCGCTAAAAATTATATCTTAATTATAAGATTTATGATTTAACGCTTGAAATATTTTTTCCTCAACTTTGAAGTGAAGCTCGATAACTAATTGCACAGATGAATAAATAAACAAAAATAAAAATATATTACAAATAAACGGTTCAGCTAATATATAAATGAATTTCATGTTGCTGTTTAAATTCTTAAAGTAACATCCAAAAGAGTTTCTAATCTGGTTAGATATTAATGTTAAGCAAATGAGAAATGTATGAATTATGCTGACATTGCTTTTACTAATCCTCTTAGGGACGCTGCTACAATTAGCATTTCATCTCGTATTAAAGTGAAAACTGAAATCATTGTATATTTATATTCTCAACCAATAGGAAACGGGTCATTATAAGTGAAAAATAGAGTCTATGCAACCCTTTAGGAAAAGCATAGTATTAAATCATTTCTACTTGTGTGTCTTCATTTAATGTGAAAGCTTCGGTTAAAAAAAAAATTTAAGACCTCTTCAGACTATCATTTATAATTTTTCATTACTTCAAGGCCCCGACTGCGCAAACTTTTAATCATTGCTAAAACTGTGCGGGAGAGGGTTGCATGAAATGATTATAACACAATTCTACATCGTAGATAACTGGTAGAAACTTAGTTTATGAAACAGGTAAAAATCTAGTACTAGAAGTGCGGTGCGGAGTAGATTGAATACAGGTATGAGGCAACAACTCAAAGATACTGAACATCAAATTCTACTCATACAATGAGCATGTATGTGAAAGAGGAACTTTTTCGTGCGGCACTAACATGATAACATCCCTCCTTCTCACTTGTTATCTTGACTGTTTTTTAGTTTGATCCTCTCCTAAAAAGTTTATCATTATCAACAATTGGTAACCCCTAAATAAAATAAATCATCACCTTGGTATTAAATGCCACTTGATTTATTTTAGGGGTGGGTACTTGGTTTCCAATATCTATTTCGAAAAAAAAAAAAAAAATTATCCAGGCTCAAAGTAGTGAAACCAAACCTAGTCATATCCCGGGCTACTGATCTTCAGTTACTTTTGATCAGGCTAGAAATTTCTAAAAGGTGAGAGCTTGAAAGGTTTTGCTCTGATTATCAACATTCAGCTACCGCTCTAGGAAAAATATCGCTTATACCCAAAATGTCACTTAAATTATTATGCACTGAGTCCGTACTAATGCACGTAACTCTACCTTTCTGTTGATAAGTACAGCATCTGCCTCTCAAAGCCCTTGTTCTTCGGTGGATAATGTTATTCGACGTCCCAGCAAGGGATCCACTGTGATATCCCTCCCTATCTGAGTTATGTGTCCAAATTTATTTTTGAAGATATCAAATCATTGTGCCTAATTCACCTTTATCTATTTTGAAATTTCTCTGGTACGTAATAATTTCTCAAACGACCTACCTAAGTTGCAGATACACGAAATGATAATGGGTTCTTGTGTATGGCTATACAAGTTCCAGTTTTCAGCCACTCCAAAATATCTAAATAACTCTTGAAACATCACATAATTACTAATGCCGTTCTATAGGCCTTCTATCAGTATAATCAGCATCTGGTTATCAAGTTTTGTTGGATGATTGTATACATATCGGAATGCTGGTATGGATAAATTATTAGTTTTTACCCTTAATGCCAACAAATTCATAAATAGTATTTCTAATTAAGATGTATCACGCTTTTTGTGAAATCTTTCACCAAGTATCTGCTCTTCAACAGCAGTGCCTAATATACATTATGTTTTGTCTTCAGTTAATCTCACACTATTATCAAAGATTAATTGAGAATATCTTACTTCGTCACTTGTAACAATTAATTGCAAAATGCACTGAAAAATATTTCAAACATCAATTTTGACAGGTGTTTCTTCCCTGATCATCTCCATTAATTCCCTATAAAATATAGGGAAGTTCTTGGGATACCCTCTTCATCTAACACTAATTGAAGTTTGGCACTAATAACAATTATTCAATGGACGTCCTTGACCAGGCGTTATTCCAGAGAAGTCTCATTAAAACTCATCTTAATATGAAGAGAGGAAAGTGATCGCTGATGCAAGTTTAATTTACATATAAAGCATGTGAGTAATATTGATGAAAAAAAGATCCAAAAGTAGCAAAACCATGAATAACAAGTACATTCATCAATGTAGGACTTTTTTTTTTTTTTTTGCAATAAGGGATATAGATATTGCATATGTATAAGGAAAACCACTTAATATTTGTGTTAATTATAACTAGCTATTAATATGGATAATCAAGACCTCATTCTTCATATGTTTACATAGCAGAAAATACAAACATTGTATATCAGAGGATGTCAAAGCTTCATGAAGAGAAAAAAATACAAGGAAATATATATTCATATGAAGGCATTTTCGTTGTAAATAGGAAAATGATTAATATCACCAAATAAGATTGAGCTTGTATGAAATGCGTGCGATACATGGCTCCCCCCCCCCCACACCCTAAAAAAGACATGCATATGAAATAGGGTTTAGGACTTTAGGTGATCAATGGAGACCCAGTGTTCTTTGCCACGAATGTTAATTGACAAAGCCTTCAATGTGGGACAGATCACGAAGGAAGGGGTCGGGGTAATGAGCCGCCAGCGTGGCTCGCTAGTATCATTGCGTAGGAAGAAGTTGAAATCTTTCAGTATGAATTGCTTAGCTGGGGGATTGTAAGTCTGGTGGCATGGAGTAAATTTTCTCACAACGTGACGTAGGCTCTGGAGATTATCGGAGGAGGTTGCAGATGGAAAAAAAAAAAATCAGCAGGGATGTCCAATGGGTTGCTGCCGAGACATCCAGGCCATCCTCAGGAGTGGTTCTTCATCCCAGGAGGACCCAAGAAAGCTGAATAAACCAGTTAGAATTATTGCAACAGAACATCAAAGCTGCCTTGAAGGTGCAATGAAAATGTTCAACCATTCTGATAGCTGCAGGGTTGTAGGCAGTTAGCTGATGTAGGGTGATGCCCAGGAGATTCGCTAATGATGTCCACAATCGCGAGGTAAAAGTTGTATCCCTGTCAGAAGTGCTATGCTCAGGGATTCCAAATCTTGCTATCCACCCTGAGAGTGAGGCAGATGTACATGAAGCGGAAGTTGTAGTTTGCATAGGAATGGCTTCAGGCCAACAAGTGGAACGGTCAATGACGGTAAACAGTTAATAGTGTCCTGATGTAAGTAGGGGACCTCCTACTTCAACGTGAATGTAGGCAAAACAATGCTGAGGTTACGGAAAGGTACCCACTCATGAATCCGTGTGTTGATGTACTTTTGAAGTTTATCATGAACTACAGGTGCGGAACAAATCCTTAGAATCCTTAGTAATGCCGTGCTAAACGAACTTTGTCTTTAGTAGCTGTGCTGTTGATCGGTGTGAAGGATGTGAGAGATCATGAATAAAATCAAACTCCTGTCACTGCATGGGTCCAGGTATCCATAGTCGTGGTCTGCCAATATTGACGTTCCATAGGAGGATGGCTTTGGAGTTGTCGAGAGCGACATCTTTCCAACAGTAGGATGTGCAGGATGTCCTACATGTTTGGTACTCTAGATCATTTAATTGGGCTTCTACCAAGGTGTTGTAATCCAATCCCAAGTGAATGTCAGCCAATATGTACTTTGACAGGGCATTGGCAATAGGATTAATTTTCCTAGCTAAGTATTGAAATGTGCAGTTGTATCCAGTCAAGACGGAGAAATATCAACGTTGACGGGTGGACCATTCATCGGACTGTCGAGTAAAGGCATGCACCAGAGGCATGTGGTTCATGTGAATGATTAAGGGCGTATCTTTTAAGAAGTGGCAAAAGTGACGGACAACCAAATGCACTGCCAATAATTCGCAGTCGAGGGTAGAGTAACCGCATTCTGCCTTGGATAGTTTTCTACTGGAGGAGGGTAATGAGCGGGGCGAGCCGGTGACCACCTGCTCGAGTACCACATCAATAAGGGGACCCCACTTCAGGTCTTTTGGCTTGCCCTTATGTAAGGTGTAAAGGGAAGTCAGAGTAGCGGCATTAACTGGCAGGAACCAGTGATAATAGATTATCATATATCAGAAATCTTGCAGTGCTTTGCTGATTGAGGTGTAGGGAAGTTCTACTTTTTCAGGGAGGGGGTGCAAAACTTCAGGAGGATGCAGTGCCCTAAGAACGATACTTTGTTAGCTCCAAAGGGTCACTTGTCATACTGGACTACAAAGTCGTTTTGTTGCATGTTCAGACACTTGTAATCCCCACAAGGGTGCAGGAAGCCATCCTTCTTTAGGACGATGTGTAAGTGCGATGCGTCACATCAACCAAGACTTGGAAATGATTGAGTAAATCTCCACCACGAAATGGCAATGTTATATCGGCAAAGACGAATTTCCATTAGTATTTAGCACTCCTTAACGATAATGTGTCTCTTGTACCCGTGGGTGGGAAATTCAAATCTGTTGGCCGCTACTTGGCAGACGTCAACAGGCTTAGAATGTCTATGTTGTCTCCTGGATAGTAGACTTTAGTAGAAGGAAACGGCAAGCAATAGTGCCTACCAAACATTGCACACCTGTACCTGCATTATGTGAAAGAAAAGATTAGTGATAGAGGAGACCAACATCACAAGCAATAGCCTACTTACAAATTTTTTGGACACTGACAACTGTTCACATATTTCTATGCAGCAGCCCTGAATCTGGAGCGGTAGTAACAGAACTATGACTGATGGGTGTCTGTGCCTTACCGCACTCACGTCACCTTTAGTCAGTGTTCATCAGTTGTCCTCTTCATCTGGAGTGGAGACATTGATAGAGGTCTTGAAGTGGCTGTCCATGGTTATCAGGGCTTTAAATGGAAGGTATCAACATTGGGGATGCTGACACATACAGGTTCAGGTAGGTGTTGTACCCAGAGGGCACTAAGTAGGTGTACTTCTTAAGGAGAGCGATACTGGTCATTTCTCTGAGAGCGCGTGATGCCTTTTGGTGCTCCACCGGCTGCTGAGAGAATTGAAAAAGCTTGGCAATACGAGAGTCTGGCAATAACAAATAATGATCAAGGAGGTATGTTTTAAGGGCATCTTACATTATTGGGACGTCCCCTTGTTTGCAAAGCCAATCAGAAATTTCTGGGAAAGTGTCCTCGGGATAGCCGCGAGGACATAGTCTGTTTTGCTACTTGTGTGAGCCATGCCCTTAAGGTGAAACTGAGCGATCAGCACGCTAAAACCAGGCGAACGCTTTACTGCTAGCGAGGGTGGCAGTTTCAACGAAG
Organism: Palaemon carinicauda; assembly: GCF_036898095.1. Classification (NCBI taxonomy): domain Eukaryota; kingdom Metazoa; phylum Arthropoda; class Malacostraca; order Decapoda; family Palaemonidae; genus Palaemon; species Palaemon carinicauda. The sequence continues at coordinate 24,954,251 of NC_090764.1, forward strand.
CGACGTGTCGAAGAGTCAGGTTCGGTGGGCACCATTGTAAAATGTGTAGGGTGAAAAAGGTGGTGTGGAGTACTCACTCTGGCAGTCACCAATGTGGTACGTCAGTGTTAGGTGCTAATAGAGCAGATAACGAGCTTATATACAAGCAGTTGGAAGCAAGAATGTCAGAAAAAATTAAACAAGCTGAAACAAGTGATGACAAGCTTAAAACAGGTTGTAATATTATCAGTACAGGAGAGAGCGAGAGGTAAAAAAAGCTGTAGCATTACAGTGCATAAGCATGTATGAAACGTGCGGTACAGCACTGCAAATTATCATATGCCCATTCGGCAACGTTAAGAGATGCTGAGAGATAATGGGATTCAGCGTAAAGAAAAATGCAGTGTAGAAACTTCGATAATAATGAACGAAATTGAATCATAAATGTTTTAGGAAGATAGAAGCCTGCTGCAAGATTTCCAGGGAAATCTTAATCAAAGAAAAATACATACATATATACTGTTATATATATATATATATATATATATATATATATATATATATATATATATATATATATATATATATATATATGTATATATATATATACTTACTGTATATAGGGTTTATCTAGTAACCTCTAAACCGTTAAAATATATGCATATTAAAAGGTAAATGAACATAATGTAAACGCTAGGAGTTCACAATAGGCAAAAATACATTCTCTACAAAAAATTAGGGACTGCAAAAAAGTAACGTTATTGCCATATGACATGCTTCAAACGGTTACAGGGCTACTCGAGCATACCGGCAATTAGGCATTCTTTTTTCTCTGTATCTTTATTACCTTTGTGATACTATGGCTAATTAATAACCTCATATGATCAATATAATTATCCCTAATAATAATGGCCATAAAGGACAGTATGGGACAAATTACTAATCTGTTTTTTCTCATCTAGGTTCTGACTAATAATAATAATAATAATAATAATAATAATAATAATAATAATAATAAAATTATCTCACATCGGGATAGAACCCAACACTCGATTGGAGTGAAGGGCCACATCTATAAAAACTACTTTTGTCACACCAGTGAGTCTGTAAAGCTGCCTTAACTTGTACGGGAGAATTTGATCTTAAATGACGCAAATATAAGCACGACAAAGTTTGGGAAATAGAACATTTATGTTCGAAAAGCCCGAGGAGAACGAATGAAACCTAAGACAGATAAATATACAGTATATTGAATATGAGGGGATCTTGCAAGGATTCTTTAGTATTTTACCCATAGTGTTACACCCGAGGCATAATATTGGTAAGAATTAATATTGAGTGTGCGTGTATCACAATGATTCTAGGAAACCAGTCTAATGATAACAGATAATTTCTAAATCACCTCACCCATTCAAAAACTGTATATATGTTGAGATATTTTTTTCAATTAATGAGAGAATAACGGATGCATTTTGTTCGCATTCTTCAAAACTGCTCATAGTCAGTTAGCATTACACCAATAGACAAAGGACAGCATAAATAAGAAGAATTTTGAGAATATATGTTTCCCGTTAATTTTAGTTAATATCGATTCACGTTATTTTCCGGCGATCTATGCGTTTTCTAGTTACAACAGTGTATTAATTTCAATTTTTACAAAAAAAATGCGTTTCGGGAGCGAAATACAGTATAAAAGGTATTTCTGCCACTTTTCAATTACATTTACCGTGGATATATAGAGATCGAAAAAACCTATTTTTGTGATCTCTTTTGAAAAAATTAATTAATTTCCGTTTAAAGTGTTGTTATTCTATTTTTCTATTAGGTCTGACAAATGCGCATCCTTAATTGAAAGCAAAATTGTTTTCGTAAATACTGTATGAACATTCATTATATTCTGGATCAACTTTCTAAAGAACTATAAAAACAAAGGTATATTAGAGCATAAAATCGTTTCCGAACAAACAAAGGATTTGAAAGCATTAAAACTCCTATTGTTATGTCAGGTAAAGATTTTAAAAACTTACAAAGAGAGAAGACAACAAGGAAGCATGGGAAAAATTGTGTGACGAGTATATTATCGATGTATGTCATACATGCAGTATACACAGTATACTGCATGCAGTATAGATGGTAATAAAAAAAAAAAACGATTATTTTCATATAAATGATTGTATCCATGATACTACAAGCTCATAGGTTGCAAGTTGCTTTGCGTGTGTGTGTATATATATATATATATATATATATATATATATATATATATATATATATATATATATATATATATATATATATATATATATATATATATGCATATATATATATATATATATATATATATATATATATATATATATATATATATATATATATATATAAAAGGGCCTTTTGGTACTTAGTATATTAATATGAAACGAGCAAAGGAAGGGAGATGAACATTTTATTTTTGCGTATCTCCCTATAAAATCGAATATACCAGAAACGCTGAACAAACTTGCACCCGAGAGTGTAAGTGGGTAGGGAAAAAAGGTTAGACTTCCTTCTTGTAGTGATAATTGGAATTAGCTGTAGTTATGTAACCTCCCCTAAGGAGAGATTCGACAAATTAGTTCAGAATAAAGCAATGGATAGAGGGTAAAAAAGACAAATAATTAGTGTATCATAGGGGATGATAAAATTGCTTTAGAGTTTATAGATTTCAGCAATGCGTGTGTAAGACTTTTTCTTTTACTTATTACAGCCACAAACATATTACAGAGATTGATACTCGACCGCAAATTTGTATAAAACTAACTTTTACTTCAAATTAGTCGCTTCCAATTTATATTTCCTAAGAGATACTATGCCTGTATCATCAAATCTTTTCATTAGCGTTAATACAATACCTTGTACACCATACAACATCTATACTCCACATTTCCTGAAAATAAATTCTGTCTTAGTTTTCTTCCTGGGTTCATGTAACGGGTGAATATCTTTCTCCCTCCACTCATAATTTGCTAAATAGCTGTTTCATAATAAACCATTGAAAAGACACTTTCTTCCTTGAATGATCCTCCACTACTCTTTCCCTATCAATCCCTCTGTCAGCTCCATTCTTTCCCTGGTGAATGTTAGAATTTGAATAGTCTCCTTCAATTTCCTACCACCAATGGTAAACAAGGGACTTATAAAAATGCAGCTTACAAATGACAGGCAATTGTGAAATGTAAAATCTATAATGTTTCGGCTAAGACTTGGATATTAGGAATATTTATCTTCTTTAAGACAGGATCTAAAAACATATTCTCTTTCCTCTCTGGTTTTCTTGACCCTTTGGACAGATTCATGGTTTTCATCTTCTTGATTAAACCAGCTTCGAGTATCTGATATTTGAAACGACACAAACTTCCAAAAACAAATTGCGTTGAATCTATAATTATACTTTGGCTGATGTCACTTTTATTATTATATGTCCGAATAATAATCTACGTATCTTACGGCACGTTTACTTTCCAGCTTTCTGTAGTGAATAGCTTTTTGTCAGTAAACATAAAAAAATGTCATATTTTCTACAAAATTCTTGTGAATTTCCTTTTCCCAATGAAAACATGTGACCAAAGATCTTACAGTATTGGTGACGCTGACGGTAAAAGGATTGCCTTTACCTAAAGGTTCCCTAATGTTATCCAGACATAAGATTTTTTAGCTTAGTAGTTGATATCAGCTCCAAAATAAATTGGTTTTGACAACAACTTTTTTATATGAATTTACAAGAAAGTGAAAATGTACCTAAAAATTAAATCGAATTTTTGTTTTAGTTCTGGCGCTTATGTATAGATGATTAGTCGAAAACGAAATCGCCCCAAAATATACAACCAAAGCCATGCCTTAAGATTAAAATCTTTTATAGTCTTATAGAAAATTCCTTATATGAGTCACCACGTTTTCTGCACGGCTCAATGTAAAAAGTATCTCCGCCTTCCTAAGAATTTATCAGCTATTGCTTCTGCTTGAAATTCCCCGATTCCTACTTGAAGAGCAGTTTTCTGTGCCATTTACCACTTGAATCAAGACAACCGATCTTTTGCCTTTGCCCGGATTGTTAGCAGATAAATCACACGATTGAGACATGGTTTCCTTAGCGATTCATGTTTCGTCGATAATGCACGTATGTCACATGACTTAAATTGCATCATGCCAAATTCTATTTATAAGAGGAACTCTGTCGGGACTTTTCAAGTTAATAGAAAGCGTGAAATACTCACTGATGTAAAGATACTTTACTTGTAACTGAATAACAAATCATTAATTTATATATCTTTAAGAATAATTTTCAACTTTCAATAATATATTAACCTTATTATGCGTTTTTAATATTGTTCAGCATAATTTTAAAATTTGAATGGATACAAGCTGGATAACTAAGAAGGGCACAAAAATAAATAGATAACAATAAATATATCCGCATATTATATATATATATATATATATATATATATATATATATATATATATATAGATAGATAGATAGACATACGCACATACACACACACACACACATATATATATATATATATATATAGATATATATATATGAGAGAGAGAGAGAGAGAGAGAGAGAGAGAGAGAGAGAGAGAGAGAGAGAGAGAGAGAGAGAGAGAGAGAGAGAGAGAGAGAAAATTTGGGCTAGGATCTTTTAAATCAATTAGTTACAATTATTCGTATTCTATCAGTTGCCGAGTCAATCTAGTCTCATTCTAGCTCTGATTTGCCACATCAATTCTCCTTATTTCCTTTGTTTCAGCTTTAGCAGGATAATGAGAAAGAGAAATAAAAATCGCAAGAACTGTTACACTAATGATAATCTTCAAGTATTATCGAATTCACTTGCATAGCGTGCTTGGTATCAGACCCGCATATCACATGCTGGGTTTCCGTGATTCTTAGTTTCACTTGAATTTCTTTGCGAAATAATGGCATTAGATTTCACTGAGCGATTTACGAGGACTTGTAATGCGTCATTCAGATGTTAATGATTCCGTGCGTTGAGTATTTTTTGTAATCCAACAGCAGCTTACGTAAAGCTTGGAATGGAAAAGCGTTGACATATGTATCGTTTTATTTTTATTTTATTATATTCGACGTTTTTAATAGCATTTCTTAATATGCATTGTGCAATTGGGAAAGGTGATCCACTTAGAATCCAGATTCTTATTTCCAAAGTTCAATGAGTGATTGAAGAAAATTTTATTTGGCGAAATCTGCAGAAGCTGGCCAACTAGCCAATTATTTTGCAACAATAAAATAAAATTTTGATAAAAAAAAATAATTCGAAAAGGAAATACATTAAAAAAAAAAGTAAAAAGGACTAAATATTTTTATGTAAAAATCGATGATGTACATTTTGTACATTGAAATTATAGCAATTATACAAGCACGAAGTAATGTGAAATTATTTCACCATACTTTACATGTGTCCCTCTCTGTCATTATTGGACAAGCAACAGCAATATTAACTTTTATTAGTAGTTTCGTCTTCTGCCTAGTAAACCTAAAATTGCAGATGCCTGAAACTTTTTTCACCGTTTGCATTTCTGAATATCTTCCAAAGTATGAATAATCTCCGGTAACTATCTTGTTCCGTAGTGTAAACACTTAAGGCAATTCTATTCTCATATAAACTATCGATGAAGACAGGAAGGCTTTTTAGGGTAACAGACAGCAATTCTCAGCACTAATAATATTTTGATGAATGATGCGAGGGCCGGAGGTCGAGGGCTTTTTATGCTGTGATATTAAGCCATTTCGAAAGAATAGAGGTTGTTCAAGAGCAGCAAGAGCAAGGTACAGGACAATGTCCTAAAAATCGATCCTATACACCCATGGGCAGCACACAAGACTTCTCCACACAATGTCGGCTATTACATTGGCGAATTCTCATGCAGCAAAAGGTTGTTCATCCATCATATTCTATCACAAAAGTATTACACGGTCTTGTCTTGAGCACAAACAACCATTTCAGCAAGGAAACTGTGCGTTGCCAGGACAACAGGAGCACCATGTGATCCCTTCACACAACCGAATATGGCCTAAAGTGTTCTACTAATATTATAAAACAAAACTACAACTGCATAATAAAAACAATGCACAAAGCTGCACCATTAATTCCTTGCACATGTGGAAGCGCTTCATGAAGTTCTCTGGCTACCTCATTGTACAAGTACTTTTTAAGGTCTTCCTAGTTGTAGGAAGGATCCCTGGTCGCAATCTCACTTTTTCAATAAGGCTGTCCTTAATCTCAAATGTTCTACTCACAGTCCAAGGAGTGTGTGTCAAGAGACCTTTCTTATAGGCCACCACAGCATATTGCATATTATCTAGTGATGCAAGTTGGGTGAAAAGTATCTGCTCAACATAACTCAGAGAGCAAACTGCAAGAATCGTTGAGTTTGACATGAAAAATTAATTTGCCAAAACATCTCAGAATTTGATACTTCTAGAAGTTTTACCAATTTGAGGCTTGGTGTCTTGGAAGAATCTTGTAGGACTACAATAAATGCATTATATATATACACAGTACATGTGTGTGTATGTATTTAGAAATATGTGTCTGTATATACATAAATATATGAATATACATAAATACATACGTACACACAAATCCACATAAATACTATATATATATATATATATATATATATATATATATATATATATATATATATATAAACATAATATTTTTAATGTGTTTGTTTATTTACATTGACTTTATTCACATACTCGCACGAACTCAAGTGTTTAATTTTTCCTTGCAAAATGCATGGACGATACACGTTTACATGAAAGAATCCCAGTTCGTTACAACCAGCAAAGTCTAATCTCATTAAAATATTCTAAGCCACTGCGTAATGATTCATGGACTTACATGTGCCGTTTTTCCCAGTCGTATTCAGTGATAAAAATATATATAAAAATATCGTGGGTAATTATATATGTAATAAAAAAAGGCTTAACATGAACACGAGGTAGAAAATTGAAGCGCTTTTGTGGTGGATGTTTCAGATGAGATTGTGGTACAGAAATACATGAATAACTTAAGAGCTTAGATTAGCTCACTTAATAAAGACATACACAATTTCCTTAGTCACCACTTAGTGCACGCACAAACACACACACGAACGCACATTATATATATATATATATATATATATATATATATATATATATATATATATTTATATATACTGTATATCTATATATATATATATATATATATATATATATATATATATATATATATATATATATGTATATGTATATATACATATACATACGTATATAAATATATATATATATATATATATATATATATACATACATATATATATATATACATAATTATATTTGCAACATGGCAAAACTGTACAATAGTAGGACGTCTTAGATTTGTACAATTCTGGAGATTAAAGAAGTTATAAAACCTATTGATGTTGCAAAAATGGTACTGACATCGACGAAACCACGAATACGTGTTGTTAAAAATTTGAAAAGTTGCTGGTTTACTGGAATAATGAAAAGCATTTAGCAGGTGATGCGATTACCAAAAACATTATTTGTATAAAAGTAAAGATATTGTATGCTGACCTTTAAGAAAAGGAGCCAGGTACATTGGCAGAAAAAGAAAAATAACCATTCAGGGTGAGCAAGGGGTGGTTTAGGAATTTCAAGAGAAGGGCTGGTATCTATAGTGTTGTGTGACACAGTGAAGCTGCCAGCTCCGATTTCAAAGCAACAGAGGTATTCGTTTCCAATTTTAAACGGCTCGTGGATTCTTAGACTTACATACCAGAGTAAATATTTATTTGCAATAAAAGCGGTATTATTTTTGGAAGTAGATGACAGGAAAACGTTCAATAGAGTAAAAACAAGAAGAAAGGAATTCCAAGTCACAACTCCATGAATTGCCATGTAACACAGGTCTTCTGTGCTAATGCCAGAGGGAATTACAAATTCAAACTGCTCCTAGTGGATCACTTGAATCCATGAGCTTAAATTTTAAGAAGCACAAGGACCTGAAGAAGCAATTTAATGCCATGTGGATGTCAGACAACAAATCTGGGGTACCCCACATTTTGTTTTTGGAATGGGCCAATGAGTCACAAAGTACCTTTCGGTACAGAACCGGCCTCTCCAAGCCTTGTCAGTTATGGATAATGCTCCTACCCATCCTGAAGGCTTTAAAGACGACCTACTGGAGAAATTTAAATTTCTTAAAATCAAATTCCTGTCTCCCAACACCACTCAAATACTCCAATATATGGATCAGCAGGTGCTTTCAAATTCAAGAAGTTTTGTATAAAAGCAATGTTCCAGCGAAGCTTCGAAATCACTTAAGAAACCAACCTCATCCTATAAGAGTTTTGGAAAGGGCATTTAGTGTCAATTACCTCGAAAACATCGATAAAGCCTATGAAGAGTCACCATCAGAACCCTCAATTCTGCTTGGAAGAAATTGTAGCTTGAATGCGTTTCTGGACAGGATTTTGAATGATGTAGTTAACAATGAAATTGTTAATGGCGTTAGAGGTGTACAAGGACGACAGCAAGGATCTTCTTAAGGAACATAGGAAAAAGCTAACGACGAGATGTAGAAGTTGCATATGGTGCAACATCAAGAGAATGTGGAAGAGATTACTTCTAAAGGGGAAGGACTGACGGACAAACCTCTCACATCAAATGAAATTAAGGATATCTTAAATTGCAAGAATCCCAGCAATTTTTTTAGAAACCAATCACCAGGAATAAAAATTATGAAAACAGTTCAATTCATTTCTATAAATTTTAGCCCTTTCATTACATAAAATTGTAATTCCATGGACATGTCTTCAAATCCATATAACTTGTTTTAAGCACAGACAACTCGATAATATATAAAGCCTTAAAGAGGGGAGGTTTTATTGGGTTTTTAAATCTCAAAAACACAAAAATTATGAAAAAGGACAGCAGTATATATAATCCCATTAAGACAAAAGAAAAATTCAATATCCTTTGCAAAGGAAATAGCGATAAAATTACGCAACAGACAAAACATGAAATGAAGTAGAGGGAAAAATAAATAGAGGGAAATGGTTGATAAGAAAATAATTTACATAACCATTCGTTTAATTTCTTCCCATTTGAGGGATCAAAGATATCGAATGTGACTAAATCAATCTCCAGGATCTTTTTATACCCAATGCATAATGATCATCGATTAAGAAAAGTTTAGAAGAAAACAATTTTAATGGTGTGCAATTATCCTTCCTCGCTCTCCTTGCAGTTCGATTCATCTTGCTTCACAATGCGTTATTTTATGTGGAAGTGCTAAATTACTAATCACCAATATATTCAGTGGGTTTATCTAATTTAATTTGAGTCTCAAATTTTCTAATTTTCATGGAAATGATCTTTAATCACAACCAATACAATAACAGGGATTTTTTGGTAAATATGTGATAAATATGATAAATGATGGGACACATTTAGGAGAGTAGGTAAGGGAAGATTAGTATAAAGAATTCCGGAATCATTAAAAAAGGATGTAGCTCAAGAAGATATGTTTCTGGTTTAAATGTAAAAAATGCAAAACTAAATTATAACAAGAAGTATCCAAATATATTTCATCACTTACGTATTTAAAAAGGGAAATAATTATATTTGTCATTTCAAGGACATAATGTAGGAAAATAAATTGAATAGTTAACATCTGACCCAATATATACAATCGAATTGGTGTGCCAGATCTTGTATTGTTACTTTAATAAATTACTTCTATATAAACTGGATACAGGTGATGGGAGTTACAACCCATTCTCTCTCTCTCTCTCTCTCTCTCTCTCTCTCTCTCTCTCTCTCTCTCTCTCTCTCTCTCTCTCTCTCTCTCTCTCTCTTCTCGCAAATAAAAACTTTAAACTAATGTTTCATTCTAAAATAGCTTAAAAAAAACTATGTATTTAAGCGTACAAAAGAGTAAATAGAAACAAAAAAAAAAAAAAAATAAAAATTTTTAACGAAAGAAAAAAGGAGAGGGATCCACAAAACAAACAAAAAAGAGATTCAAAACAATATGTCTCACCATTCAAGAAGAAATGACTGTAATCAGCACAGCAAATAGAACGTGTACCCACATAAATAATGAAACTAATGCGGGCGATAAAGCGTTTAAAAGGGGTTAATGGACACGAAAATGTTTTACAAATTGTACAGACGCCAAAGGACAATATACATTTAAAGGAATGAATCGCAAGGTACTCTAGTCACACTTCTAGATAAAATAGTTCCCTTGGATTGATGATAAGATTCACATGAAACTTCATTACAATACATGTGAATACATGATTATCCAAAAATGATGACTGAGAATTCTACATTAAAACAGGAGGGGAAAATGTATAATCATGACGATTGAAATCGGTTATTCTTGTGCAAAGCAGACAATAGAAATGATATATAGCTAAAACCCTTTTCAATTCATTCTAATCTCTCTCTCTCTCTCTCTCTCTCTCTCTCTCTCTCTCTCTCTCTCTCTCTCTCTCTCTCTCTCTCTCTCTCTCTACACATACATAGATGTAACAATAGACTCAAGTTTAGTGTATACAGAAAGCCAACGAATATCTCGGCATATGTCCATTACTACTCAAACCAAGGCAACAAAGTTAAGAAATCTGTATTTACTTCTATGTTTTTAAGAGCATTTCGAGTCTGCAGCCCTGAATATATTGATGATGAAATAAATGAGATTAGAGCAATAGGTAAAAAATTAAAGTATCCTGAAATTGTGTTAGATGATGCCATAAGAGCAGCAAAAAAGACTTTTTTCGGTAATGATAACAGAAAAAACTACAACACACAAAATTTACTTGTACTACCTTATTGTAATTCTTTTAAAGAAATTCCCCAACTGTTGAAAATTTTCAATGTAAATGTAGCATTTAAGAGTAAAAATACAATAGAAACAGCCTTAATAAAGAATTCCCCTGACATTACCAAGGGATGTGTATATCGTATTCCATGCAATGCTTGTGAAAAATACTATATTGGCCAAACTGGTAAAGCCCTAGAAAAGAGAATTGAACAACATAAGAAAAGTGTCAGATATGCTCAAGATAATAATGCACTCTTTGCTCACGTTAGAGATAAAAATCACACTATTAATTGGTCAGGGTGCAAAGAAATTGGTTCATTCAAATAACTTAGTAGAAAGAAACATCATAGAGTCCAGTTTCATAAAAGAAACCTTTGAAAACAACTTGAATATTGGTCATGGAATGTATAAACTCGACGCCTTTATATGTAAAGAGATTTTTAAGCTATATAAAAAAACATTAACCACTTAATGTAGAACTGAATGCATTGTGAATAGTTAACGTCACTGTGAAATTAATATTTAGACCTAAGCTACCATCCGTTAAACGGTACAATTATTTTATATAGTATGCATAAGTACATTGGCACTATATAGTGTTATGCTAGATATAAGTATTGATACATACATGATTATATGTTTATGATATTAATGTTGTATGCATATAAATGTATATATACATATATATGTATGTATATGTATATGTATGTATATATATATGTGTGTATATATGTATGTATATATATATATATATATATATATATATATATATATATATATATATATATATGTAAGTGTGTGTATATATGTATATATGTATATGTATATATATATATATATATATATATATATATATATATATATATATACATATATGTATGTGTATGGTTTGCTTATGTATTTATATAGATAAGGCTACCGTGTTTTCATATAAATAAACTGTACTTAAAGTAAAAAAACAAGAATTTACCCGCCACCAGAAATGACCCTTTTTGGCAGGTGTCTAATGAGCTTGGGTCTCCGCCCACTTAACACCTGACCCAAGCCCAGGTAGTTGGTAAGGAAGTGTCATTGTTCTCTAAATCTCTATATGTATGTTCTTACGTTTACTTTCCCTATAAAATGTAAAGAAGCCTCTCTCAATAAATCAGTCCTCTGAAGAAGTATCACGAAACTAGTCAGGACTAAAGTGTATATTTCGTATTTTCATTTTCCCTGTGGTTCTTCTGCATCTGAGCATCACGTTTTCCTGTGGTTTTTACGCATATATATATATATATATATATATATATATATATATATATATATATATATATATATATACATATATATATATATATATATATATACATATATATATATATATATATATATATATATATATGTGTGTGTGTGTGTATGTGTGTGTGCGTGTAAAATTCACAAGGAAACGTGACTTGTTTCGTGCTACTTCTTCAGAAGACTGAAGAAGTAGCACTAAAATAGTCAGGACTTAATATTATATTTCCTATTTCAATTTTCCCAGTGGTTCTTTTGCATATACATATATATATATATATATATATATATATATATATATATATATATATATATATATATATATATATATATATATATATAGACTGTTTATAAAATTTAATTTCACCTTGATACACAATTTTCCATTAACATGAAAATTAATAATATTAATGCAGTAAACGATATTCCAGATTAAAAAAAAAATATCATGACTACAATTTTATAGGAAATAAAAATTACGTAAATTTGAACTTAAAGCGACTGTATTTTTTCTCAGGCAATATGAGCCTGAATTGCACCTGAAGCAATGATGAAAAAAAAAAGGTTAGCACAATTTCAAGAATAAAAAAAAATCAGAAAAAAAAACATGGTAAGCATAAACGTAATTAAACGATTCTAGATGATCGTAAATACCTGCCTGACTTAATAGTGAAACAGCATACCCAAATTGAGCATAATGTAGACCTTCAGCAAAATTGCCATGAACTTCTGCCATTAACATAACTTTCCGCTATCGTGTCAATATGATGAAAGAAATATTACCGGGAGATAATTCCGATGATTTCTTCAACCATGAGCTAGAATAATTGGCTATTGCTCAACGTCAAAATTCATCTGATTTGGTGTTACATAAACATTAAATTGGGACAAACACTATTCATGCGAGTAAAGATAAAACCTAATGACAAATGTGTCGACAGATGTCTGGGAGGCCTTAAACGTTATGTTAAAATGATTGACCTGTTGAAGAAGAAATACACATCACTTGAATATAACAGCAAATGCAACGGATTCTAGTCCACTGTAGGAAAAAGGGCTTAGAAATATCAATTCATATCTGTGGTTTGGCCAGTTTTCATCACCACGCTGGCCAGTACGAATTGGTGGCTATGGGTGATTTTTGTCTGATCACTCACAGCAAACCAACCTAGTATGGGTGGCCCTTACTAGTATAGTTATGCTGATTATGGCAACACAAAAACGCTTTCACCACGTCAAACGTTAAGTTATTCCCATTCAGAAAGGGATATCACTTGAATAAAACGCATAAATACCCGGAATGTTATCAAGTAAATAAACAGGATATTTTGATGGACGTATAAATAAAGTGAATGGTTAACTTTATTCAGGGACACTAACGTAATTCAGGTGGAACTAATAGTGATCATGATAACATGTTGCCTTTTGATACTTTGGTTCGGTTTAGCACGTGAATAATGGTGCATTAAATGGAGTATATTGTGAAAAGTTTTTAACACCTGAAGTTCAGATCGCATTACAAGGTTTTGCCATTAACTGCATGAAGGGATCCTGCCAAAAGTATGAGATTATAATCACGTAAGTATACGAACAGTGAAATTGACTTAATCTATCATTTTCTAAATTACTTCTATATTAAAGTTTTTTGTCGTTATACAATAAGAACGATAAGTTAAATACGAAGAGTTGTTTTTCATTCGTCGAATTAAGATGAAAATCTACTTACGTTGACCCCACCGATAGAGAGAGAGAGAGAGAGAGAGAGAGAGAGAGAGAGAGAGAGAGAGAGAGAGAGAGAGAGAGAGAGAGCTATCACCTGAGAACAGTATGGGATGGTTGCTCTTATAGTGATTATTTTATAGAACACACGAAGATAACTAGAAATCACTACAATAAAATTACACTTACATGCCTTGAGCATTGCTATAATCTTTAAAGGAATATGAAAAAAAAAAACAATAAAATTTACCTCAAAAGATCTTAATAGAGCGAATACCTAAGGTAAAGAAAAGCTCAATTTAAACTTTCTATGCTAAATATCATAAATTCTGCTATCTCCAGGTACTGCATAAGAACAATTAAAGGGGAAATGTAGATTTATTTGCATAAAAGCAATAAAAGCAAAGATTGACACGAGATAGAAAATAAAAAACGGGTGCGCTGAATGAGTTAGTACTATTGCAAAATAAAGAATGTCCGTGTAATTAGAAATAAGGTTAAAAAGATACAATAAATTAAATACTGGGAACAAGCGCTGATTTCAGAATAAAAATAACCATAACGTAGACAATGAATTACACAAGAACACTTGTGTAATACGACGCACCAAACATAAACAAGGAAACGAAAGAGATAATCTTTTATTACTTAAGCTAGAGGTATCATTAACAAGAATAATAGCTCACCTACTATTGTTCACATAATATATATAGGTGTATATATAAACATATATATATATATATATATATATATATATATATGTGTGTGTGTGTATGTATATATATATATATATATATATATATATATATATATATATATATATATATACATACACACACACACAAACGTGCACATAATATATGTGTGTATGTCTGTGCGGTGCCTTTTAACTTTACTCTATGCTTCTTAAAAATGCCAATAAAAGAAACAAAGGAAATCAAATAAATCTCTATTTTATCGATCAATAAAGTGGTCCTCATCCCGGTGGAGTAATGTATATTAGTCGAAATAGTGAATTATTTGATTTACACTTTTCTATGGGCCTTTTTAAGAAACACATACACTTCACACACATACACAAACACAGATACACACACACACACACACACACATATATATATATATATATATATATAAATATATATAAATATATATATATATAAATATATATATATATATATATATATATATATATATATATATATATATCTGGTGATTCCCGATTGGGGTTCGAGTCCCGTGCAGACTCGTTAGTTCTTTTGGTCGCTGCATCCTCCCCATCTTTGTGAGTTAAGGATGGGGGGTTTTGGGGGTGCCTATAAGTCTATCTGCTGAGTTATCAGCAGCCATTGCCTGACCCTGCTTGGTCCTGGCTTGGGTGCTGATCATATGTAATATGTTCAGTGTCTAGGGCACTGTCACTGTCCCTTGCCTTTGCTATTCATAGCAGCCTTTAAGCCTATTATTATATAATGATGGGTATTTTTATTCATAATATTGGGATTTGAAAAGTATCAACTTTACTTCTCTCCAATTGTTTACTTAATGTCAAATTATTTCATCGACTTACGCTTCCAACATATTAAAGTGTCGAACTTTATAAGTAATGTACACAATATAATATTTGTATCTTTTGTATTATAAGTTCCATTCTTCAGCAAAGTTTTTCAACATGTGTAATCTTTTTAAAGTAAAGCATAAAACTTGTTGTTTTGAACTCCATTCTAAAGGAGAACAGCATCAGTCTGATAAAGAAAAATATTTAAAAAAAAAAAAAAACTAATGAATTAACTTCAGCAAAACCAAATGCGTTTATGATAACTTTGGTGTATCTATTCAACAGAAGTTTTATGAATCGTAATAAGGGAAGATTTTTCTTTCAAAAGAAATCCCAACATAAATTAATAGAAAAAAAAATTTTCTAAAGATTTACCGTTTAAATCTGGTGGTATAATACGTTCAACCTATATTAAAACTCTCGGTCAGACGTTGAGCTTGATAAAAAAGAAAAAAAAAAAAAGAAAAAAAAAAAACAGGAAGAGGTACGCAGACCAAACTATTTCAATTATTCAAAATATACAAAATCAAATTCCATCTTTAAACCTTTTTTCCGTCTAGTCTGGAAAATGAGTATCAACAACGTGGTCAATGCAGCTGGATAGCAGAGCAAATAGCAATAGCAATGAACTTAAAACGAAAGATTTTTGACAGTTCAGGTTTATTTTCCACCTGGTTATCATTGGTTTTATTTCAAAATACTCGTGAGGTATAATTTCAAGCG
>NC_090764.1:24975395-25000395 GCF_036898095.1 Palaemon carinicauda
ATTAGAAAACTTTAGTATAATAAAGAAAAAAATTCAGAAATTTAACTACTTGAGGGAGTATTGGGTTACTCGTTCTAGTCAATATTTCTCTAAGAGATAGTTTTGGTTGTTAATTGCATCCTATATCATTGTTATTTATAGAAAAAGTTTTCTAATCACGGAGTTTGTAGTCAGGTGTCTCTCTCTCTCTCTCTCTCTCTCTCTCTCTCTCTCTCTCTCTCTCTCTCTCTCTCTCTCTCTCTCTCTCTCTCAACCAAAAAAGAAAAGAACAAAATAACAAATCCACGAAAATTATTACTATATTTCCAAAAATTTCCTTTCTCCTTTGATTAATTAAAAATCCCCTATCTAGCTCTTTGCATAATATGCCAGTTATATAACACCCGGATCGAAGATTTCCTTTGGAAATAGGCTTCAGTCATTATGCCTTATACTATTTCTACCACTTACATCATGGGAACCATTAATCAACAAATAAATTTAGCATGAATTTGTCATAGGTAGAAAAGTGGCTATTATTCTTTTGTATAGGCGAACTAAAATAACACTGCAGCAGCAGTTCTTGACTTCACGAGAAGAAAATTTCTTAACATTTCCATTGTTCAAGTACACGCACAACTGCACCCAACTGTTTTGAAAACTTTCCTAAAACGGTATCACCTCCAAATATTTCTAATGTTTTCCAGATTCTGGTTTCTGATGTCCGGTATATGCCAAATATATACCATAAGCATCCAGAATACAATAAAACATTTTTACCAGTGTTCATTTATCACGATATCTTTCCACCGTCCCATTTCCTGAATATCAAACAATCTATTTATTTTTGGTTGTTATTAGAAATATCATTATAATAATTATACTTTAATCAAAATTACTACTTCTACTAATACTCCTATTACTACTACTGAACCCCTTCAAATAAATTTTGAGGTAAAATATGCTAACCTTCAAGCAAAGACTTCAAACTTTAGACAAAAAAAAAAAAAAAAAAAAGGCAGGTACTGGTAACACTATCATTACTGGTATTAGCATAATCATTTAGCTTGGCAACTAATAACACCAAAATGCCATTGATAGTCGTGAAGACAATTCTATCAGGGAGCAAAGCTAACTTGATATAATTCTGTTGCAAGCATCCCAACCTATATAATAAATTCAATGCCTACTGAACAATAAACAAAAAACGTTAAAATAATACCAACATCATCAACCATTTAGAACCCAGTTTCATTCTTACCATTGCATGAATAATTTCAGTTTCAAGTTGGTTCTCAAACCATTTACTAAGACAGTTCTTATTGTAACATCTGTTCTGCTTATCCTAATTCAGAAGAAATAGATAAATAAAACTACTAAATATAACGACGCCTTTCCAAACAAATCTAACAAACATGACCCAAAGACCAAGCAATCCACTTCGGATATTACTTTTCTTCCTTCGGTTAAAGTTAGATTTTTCCTCCTTAATTGATATAATCTTTCCTTTTCCATTAATTGGGAACTCTCATTTCTCCGGAGGTACGTTTCATTTTTCGTCCCACCTCCCTTTTTTATGCTTTTAAATAAGGACCTCAAGATACTCATTCCACGAGTATAAATTCTCATAACTCAACTAAGTGTGAAAAAAATTCAATCTTCTCCAAGGAGCAATGTTATATTAATTCTTGTCGTTTTATTTGACGATAAATAAATTTTTTATCGATTTATTAAAACATGTCAATGGTATGAGGTACATGGATGGAAAACTGTTTTTTTTTTTTTTTAAATAGAATCATATATAGAATAATACATGACTAATGAAAGCACTTTTTCACCCAAATAATTCTGTTTTAAATTTAAATGTATTGTGTATTGATGATACAATGATTTTATCAATTATCATACACATGAATGAAAGCAGGTAAAATGTAATAAACAGCTTGTATTAAAAATGAGAATAATATTAATATTTATGATCACAAGAACACTGCCATGGGGAGTAGTAGAGCTACGCATTTGTTAAATATTCAAATTGATAATCTGCAAGATGTAATATTGGGAATATCTAATCAGCCAAGTAGGTGCTATGCTCATCTCACGTTCCCTACGTCAGTCACCTGCCCATCCGGTGGAAAAATAAAAAAGAGAGTAATACGTCTGCATTAATTATACACATGTGAGAGAGGGAAAAAAAGAGAGAGATAGGTAAAAAAATCTTCTTGATACTATTTCAAAAGTAAAGGAAAGTCAGAAACGTCCAGCCAACATCACACATCCATTAAGTTGAGTGCAATATTTCATAGCTATAAATGAGCAATGCTTTCCTTTCCATGATACGGGGAAAAAATAAATAACTGTGATAATGAATTCTGGAAATCCGTAATATCTGTTTTAGATTTCCTCAAAAATATTTTTTCCATGAAGCAAACAACCCAACCATATCAAGATATTAATATACTTAACTAACATAGTAATAAAAAGCGAGGAAACATCTGTACCATGCCTTTCATCTATTCTTCTTAACAATACAAAATATTTGGATTGTATCCCTTAGGATGCCGGCAAAGTCTATTAAAAAAAAAAAAAAAAAAAACCTTAATATTTTTGTAAAGATAAAACCATTTGCATATAAATTATAATGATTTTAGTGCCAAGAAAAGTCCTAACAGTCATAACTTTACTAAAGTTTAAATCAGATCATTTATAAGGTTCTTGGTAAAGTTTTTACATGTGAAAAACATTATTCTGTGATTTTGCTTTTGCTCAACCTATATACTATATTTAATCACTACTACTTTGTGATAAGGGAAACTGAATAATTTCAACTGTTGCATAACACTTTTACGTTAATGGCATTTAACAACCGTTCTCGCCCTCGCTACTTCGTTCCTAACCCTATCTAATCGAGATGCACCAGTCATACTCCTTAGACACTTCATCTTGAACACATTCAATTTCTATCTTTCCGTCACTTTCTTTCCCCGCAACACCGATCCATACATCATAGTTGGTACAATCACCTTCTCATACAGAATTCTCTTTGCATTCATTCCTAACCCTCTACTGTTTACCACTCCCTTCACTGCCCCAACACTTTATACCCTTAATTCACTCTCTGACGTACATCTGCTTCCACTCCACCATTTGCAGCAATAGCAGACCCTAAGTACTTGAACTGATCTTACTTCCTCAAGTAACTGTCCATTCAACATGACATTCAACTAGCACCATCCTCCCTTTTCATGCATCTCATAATCTTACTCATACCAAAATTAACTCTCAACTTCCTTCTGTCACACACAATTCCAAACTCTGTCACTAATCAAACTAACTTCTCTGAGACCGCAATCAGTGCAGTATCATCCGCAATCAACAACTGATTTACCTCCCACTCATGATCACTCTCGTCTATCAGTTTCAATCCTCGACCAAGGACTCAAGCATTTACCTCTTTCACAAACAAATTGAACAACCATTGCAACATCACACATCCTTGTCTCAGGCCCACTCTGACTGAAAACCACTCACTCACTTCCTTTCCTATACTAACATATGCTTTACTGCCTATACAGAAACTCTGCTTGCTTGCAACAACCATCTACCATTTCCATATTACTTCATGACATTCCATATCGCCTCCCTAGCAATACTATCATAAGTTCTCTCCTGATCCATGAATGGAACATACACCTCCTTACCTTTTGCTAAATATGTCTCGCATATCTACCTAATTATAAAATTCTGATTCATACATCCCCTACCTCTTCTAAAACCACCCTGTACTTCGAAGATTGAATCCTATGTTTTATCCTTAATCCTATTCTTTAGCACTCTACCATAACTTGTCCAACCACACTCATCAGTCTAATACACACACACACACACACACATATATATATATATATATATATATATATATATATATATATATATGTATATATACACACACACACACACACACATATATATATATATATATATATATATATATATATATATATATATATATCTTCCAATGGAATCTTATTACACAATTTCATTCAACGATCTGGAAGTGCAACCTTTACATGGAGATGTAGATTCTTCTCAGGACCTTAAAGGAAAAGTGTTCGCCATCAGTTATTCTTACGAAATCGAAAAGATTCTGTATTCGTGAGGTGATACTTCAGTGGCGACCACGCTTAAAGCTCCCAGTTCCCAAATAGTATTGGAAGTCGATATTCAATCCACCTTCTGTTGTTATCAGAATTTCACTGTCATTATGCGTGTAGAGATGTATTGAATTCTTGTTTGTTTTACGACATATTGTTCATCCTTTTTCCCTATCGTCAATGTTAAAGCCATTTTCAAGCTCACTGGACATTTACTAGAACAATTGCACATGGAATAATCTATCATTGTTTAGAGAAACAATTTTTTATAAAAAATTAATTCTATATGAATAAACGTACAAGCCCTAAATGGACAAACTTTAATTGAATTGTAAAATAATTGCTCTTTTCATTCTCTTATATTTTTCAAGAAACAGATGCTCGCAAACAAACATAACATATTGTAAAATCCTGTACAGAAAAGTTGACAGGCATATAGTTAATGATACCATACCATTTCATGTAGGCACACGTACAATAATTCAAACCCACTAACTGATTTATTGAAAATGTTTCTCCAATTTTGAATCTGAATGAGCTATATTTTACGTCCGTTCCTTCATTTGCAACTAGTTAGCGAGAGAGAGAGAGAGAGAGAGAGAGAGAGAGAGAGAGAGAGAGATTCAGGAAATCCCGTCCTTAATTTCCACTTACATGTACTAGAAATTTTTAAATATATAATGTTTTAAATGATCTATGATTACGCTTATTTTGATAACACTAGACTGCGTTAAAGTATATGTAATGTTATTGTGATTTAACATATATAATTTATCAAATAATTCTTTTGAGAACACGGGTCACAGAACACAGACACCTTTATATCTTTCACTTCAACAAGAAGTAAGATGTTAATATGAATCAGTTACAGAAAAAATTGGGCATTCTTTAATAATGAGGGCAAAACTAATGAAGACAGTTGAACATTACACTTATTTTCTTTATCATACATTTTTCACACGTGAAATGCTCGTAGTTTATATTGTAATCATACCAAATCTATTATCTACATTATCTATTAATTTAGATAAAAATCACAATGTATCTTTTATCTTGTCGTCACGTTAGGGATGAAAATGATGACCGGTTTAATAACAAAATAATTCTCAATATTCATAAACCAGAGAAAAAAACAAAATAATGCATGCACACGTTCGCACGGGTATATACAGTGTATGTATATATATATATATATATATATATATATATATATATATATATATAAATAAAAAAAATATATATATATATATATATATATATATATATATATATGTATATATGGCAAGCAAGACCACAATGGTCTTCACTGGAGATTGGTACTGCTCATAGATAAAAGAATTCATAAATAAAAAGCCTTATTGTTCTTAAAAGTTAGTGATGGGTTGGGTGCCGCGGTCGGGTGACTGAAGATTTCTAGGATCATATTCAATCCCAAATTATATCTCGCAAGTCCCCCTATTGTATCAGGATTAATAGAGTACTCTATTAATCCTGTATTGTATGTGGGTACTAGCTATTGCACGTGGGTTGCTTTGTAACGTCACCACAACAGACTTGCCGAGAAATAAAAATGGTGAAAGATTCTAGGACCCCTCCCAGGTCTGTTTTCCGTTAATCCAGTATTATCCTTTTATCTAAAATCTGACTTCTCCGGAATTATTAAGAAACTGACAGCTGTTGGATCCCCTTCTCCAGTATAAATACGATGTCTTTGTATATGTATTCT
Organism: Palaemon carinicauda; assembly: GCF_036898095.1. Lineage (NCBI taxonomy): Eukaryota > Metazoa > Arthropoda > Malacostraca > Decapoda > Palaemonidae > Palaemon > Palaemon carinicauda. The sequence continues at coordinate 24,981,255 of NC_090764.1, forward strand.
CATTGCTGAGTTTGATAATGTCCTGAGTGGATGAAAGTACTAACTCCAATCAAGTCTTTTTCATTTTTCCTTTCATGGCTATAATACATTTTATATTCATCACGTGTCAGCTTTCGTGATTTCTACACACACACACACACACACAAACACACACACACACACACATATATATATATATATATATATATATATATATATATATATATATATATATATGTATATATACTGGGAAATTATACTCCGTGTGTCGAAGTCAAATGTCCGCTCAGGATGATATTATTCAATGAAACTCTATGGTGCACCTCCTGATGTAGATGACAAGTTGTTAATTTGGGAGGAGATTTTGGGACTGCATATATATATATATATATATATATATATATATATATATATATATATATATATATATATATATATATATATATATATATATATATATATACATATTCATATATTATATGAATATGATCAACTGAAAAGGTCCCTAGAGATTGCAAACGAAGTAAGGGAAGAAAGCGAAGACGTTGGATTAACGAACTAAGAAAATTTGCGTGTATGAACAGGCATGGAAAGACCATAAACAGACGGGTATATATATATATATAAATATATATATATATATATATATATATATATATATATATATATATATATATATATATATATATATACTGTATATATATACATATATTATATATATAATATATATATATATATATATATATATATATCAAAACCTAAGAATGTATATACTATTGTGTTGTAGAAATAAAGTGATCTCATCACCACCACCACCTTGGAAAATGTGTATTCAGCCAAAATAGGCACTGTGGCTAAGCAGAGCCGCAATCAATTCATGGTTGATAGGTCGAGGGATCAATCCCGGCCAACCGCTAGAGTTATTGGGTCTTTTGACTAGCCAGATAGTCCTGTATTGGATCCCTTTCTGGTTATGGCTCATTTTTCCTTTGCCTAAACATACAGAGAATAGTCTGGCCTATTCTTAACACATTCTCCTCATTCCTCATACATCCGACAACACTAAAATATCAGAAAAATTATTCTCCAGTCAGGGGATTAACCAATTGTGCTGTAATTTTTCAGTGGTTACTTTCCACTTTGTAACAGTAGAAGAGACTCTTAATGTGTGGTAAACCACTCTTCTAGGAAAAGGACACTCCGAAATCAAGCCACTTTTCTTTAGTCTTGGGTAGTATCATAGCCTCTGTACCATAGTCTTCCACTCTCATGGATTAGAGTTCTCTTGCTTGAGGGTATAATAAGGAATACTATTCTATCTGTTTCCTTATTTTCCTTCCTTATAATATGACAGCTTTGAAAGATTTACCTTCTAAAACTCTATAAATCTCCGATAACTCAATATATAATGAAAACATGGATGAATATACGAAACTGAGTTTTACCAAAAAAAAAAAAAAAATAAGAAGAGCTGTAGAGCTGGATAGGCACTTAAGATCACATTTGAAGTGACACCCTTTTTATAATAGCAATTAAGGAAATTCTGAAAACTTTTGACGACACCTATCACTAATTATTTACATTGAGAGTGAGAAATGTAAATTGAAAATCAATGTTGCTGAGGTTTGCTTTGGCAAGGAAAAGTCTTCGTCAATTTCTTGCTCTACTGTTTTAGAATGAATGAATTATATTCGTTGCATTTCTATATTCAAAGGATTGTGGGAAATAATCAATGAAACAGTCGACGATAGATAATTCAGTGTATATGAAAGCATAAAATATATATTTAGGATTTCTAAAACTATACTTTTCGGCGTTCATCCAAAATTTCCAAAATAGGAATCCTGTATATAATAGACACTAGCTATTACATTTATATATATTTCTATAATTAGACGAAGCACATTTGTTTAAAAAAATAGTAGACAGTTGATTACCATGCCTTATGACCATCAATTTTTAAAAGTAATGTGGGGAGAGTAATCAATATTGGTTAAAGTTGTTACATCAATGAAGATCTTTATACATCTGATTTAACACAACACATATTCTTCCACTGAAACAATTGAAATAGTTATAGAAAACATTCATACCTAGTGAACAGTCTTGTAATATTTTATACCATTGAAATGTAATTGCAACAAACATTTATCCCTGTTGCTTTATAATCATTTATCAAATAATCACAAATTTCTTGTCTTGACTAGATTTTAAATACTTTCTTATTATTTTACTAATAAATCAAATTATTCTGCTTTTTTGCTTTCGAGATATTTCTACATCCGCTTTCTGCCACAATCTTTTTTTCACATTCTTTTTTTCTGGAGTATCCTAAGTTTCAGTATATTTCTTTCATAGCCCTCTTACTTTCAACATTCTTTACACTATTAGGTTTTCACTATACTTTCTTTGCCCATTTCTGCTATATATTTAGGGATTAATTTTCTATTAACAAACCCTAATGAGATTATGAGACTCAAAAGAACTACCCCGTGGTTTTCGTCAATGTTCACGACTTGAAAAGTTAAAATACGAATTACCATAGAAACTTCGCAATGTGATTTAAACTAAGATAAACTGGGTTTATGCTTAAATTATTCGTTCTATAATTACTACAATTATTATCATTATGATTATTTTATTATCCTCATTATCATAAACATAAATATAATATCTTTCATAATATGAATTTTACAATGTAAATAAAAAATAGCGTTTTAAATCTTCTACGAACATTTCTTAAACCTAAGAAGAACATGTAAAAATGAGATTATACGACTTTAAATTTGTGCTGTATTACTCAAGAAACAAATATAAATTGCTGGAAATACTCTGATTCCCACGAAAAGTTTTAATTACTTCTGTTCTAATTTGCTTAAGAATTTTACGATCCCTGACTTGGCCGAGGAAGTGACGTTTCATGAGATATTAATGGCTTTGGTAAGTCATTAAAAAATCGTAAAGTGAAATACCAGATAGAAGAGAATTTTTTTTTTTTTTAGAATTTTGTAGAAACACAATGTTGATTTCACAATAGGAATTGTGCGAATAACGAGAATTCGAAAATTTATAGAACATTAGCACCATATGACCTGCAAAACAAGGTTTCAAAATTTAATTTGAAAATTTCAATATTCAAATATTCAAAACAAATTCTGGAACACGGATTCGTTCAGTGTCGATTAAGGTATTTCTACAACACTAGTAACGCGTTTAAACAGATGAATAATTATTCACAGTTCCCAGATACAACCGATTGGTAGGAATAGCGATTGGGATGAAAAACCACACGATTAAATTAAAGTTAGGATATTCTCAACTTTAAACTTCATTGGTCTGTCTCCTCTTTGTATTTCGATGTTACTGTCTTACAAAATTTGCAGTTGCTTAACAGATACGTTCTCTAATTAAATCCAATGCCGGCGAAAGAAGAATTTATTCATTCATTTAAAAGATAAATAAACTTGGTCTTTTCAGAAATGTAACAAACTAGAATCTCTAATTTACTAAGAGAGAGAGAGAGAGAGAGAGAGAGAGAGAGAGAGAGAGAGAGAGAGAGAGAGAGAGATTGCGATGCAAATATAAAAAATACATGTGCGTTACTACAGGCTTGTCGAGGTTTCTACAACTTTTGTTATTTCAAATATGCAGCAATTTAGCTCTCTCTCTCTCTCTCTCTCTCTCTCTCTCTCTCTCTCTCTCTCTCTCTCTCTCTCGAACACCCACACAGAATGGGATGCATTGAAATTTCATTGCAATTCGTTGAAAACCCTTTGGAATTTAATTCAAATCTACGTACCAGTAGACACAATACATTTTGCATTATTTAGCATACAATAATTGTATAGAATATTTTTTAATTTTTTTTTTTTTTGACGGAATGATTAGATTTTGACGTCACCTGTCCTTAAAGTGGAAGAATTCCAAATGTTTTTGGGGTTTGTCCACAGCTTGAATCAGAGGTGGCTGCAGTTGCTTTTGAATATAAAATAGGCAAGTGGCTACTTTCCTCTTGGTAAGGGTAGAAGAGACTCTCTAGCTATGGTAGGCAGCTCCTCTAGGAGAAGGACACTCCAAAATCAAACCTTTGTTCACTAGTCTTGGGTAGTACCATAGCCTCTGTACCATGGTCTTCCACTGTCCTGGGTTAGAGTGCTCTTGCTTGAGGTACACTCGGGGACACTATTTTAATTTCTCTTCCGCTTGTTTTGTTAAAGTTTTCATAGTTTATATAGGAAATATTCATTTTAATGTTATTACTGTTCTTAAAATATTTCATTTTTCCTTGTTTCCTTTCCTAACAGGGCTATTTTCCCTGTTGGGGCCCCTGGTCTTATAGCAACCTGCTTTTCCAACTAGGGTTGTAGCTTAGCAAGTAATAATAATAATAATAATAATAATAATAATAATAATAATAATAATAATAATAATAATAATAATAGTCATAAACGCATGGATTAGAAAATGCAAGTGGAAGAACATGTCTAAGGCCTTTCTTCTGCAGTGGAGTAGTAACAGCGGATGAAGATGATGATGATGATGATGATAATATATATATATATATATATATATATATATATATATATATATATATATATATATAATATACATATATATATATATATAATATATATATATATATATATATTTATATATATACATATATATATATATAGCACAATGTGATCCTTTCATGAAATTAATTAGAACAAAATTCGATCCCACGTATATTCATATTGAACTACGGAACTATGAAAAAATCTTTTTTGGAAAAACATTTTCCAACACTGGCATCTTCAGGAACTGTCACTAAAATAAAAAGTCTAGCGAATAATTATTTAGAGACTATAAATATATAATAACAGGGTAAGTTCTGAAAATATTTGCAGCTTAATTTAATGACGAAATGTAAAAAGCATAGAGTAATTTCTAGAAAACGGGATTATGCGAGTGCTGAAAATGCAATTTGCCCTTATATTAATCCTAACTACTTTGGCTATCTTATTTCTTGATTTGTCAAACTAGTACAGAGATTTTCATATTTTCTATTATTGAAACGCATACTTGATGATCACGTCACAGCGTTGAGACAGTCAGGATTATACAATATTACTGAACCTACATATAATTTAATGCAACGAAAACTAATGAAACAACACAATAGAAGATAGAACCTGGCAACTAGCGAATGTAAACTAATGATTCAATGACTAAGACTTATATGGAAAAATAATTACAACAATCCAGGTCTTATGTCATCTATGAATAGTTACTTTTCAACAAAGTAATTAGGGTATAAAAACTGAAATGCAAAACCAGAAATAATTAAAGTTTCAGTGTAATCAATATCATTATCATTAAAGCTAAGCTACATCCCTAGTGGGAAAAGCGGATACTATAAGCCAAGGGGCTATAACAGGGAAAATAGCCCAATGAAGAAAGGAAATAAAGAAACTACAAGAGAAGTAATTAAAATAACATGTTTTAAGAACAGTAACAATATTAAAATAGCTGTATAACAAATATCTACATTTGATAGAATATGAACAGTCTGGGTATACGTAGTTTCTCTGACTAGAAAACATATATCTATTTTCAACACCAGTTTCATATGATATCAGTAAACTGAATAACTATAAATTCTTGTTTGAATTTTAGATAACTCACAGTCCGTCAGGCTTTCTCGTTAATAACACAAAGCAAATTCAGCGTTGTTGAGGGAATTTTTTTTGTGTGTGTGTTGGAACTAAAACATAACAAATAACCATGAATCAGAATCTATATTGACTTTGAACATCTGCGCCGCAAAAAAAAAAAAAAAAAAAAAAAAAGTTACCAGTCATTAATAAGTACAATAATGTTAAAGAATGAATTGTTTTCATATTGAATTCATCAAATTGACAGGATTTGAATTCAAGTCTTACCATTAGTTTTATGCTCATACGTTATAGTCACAGTTCTACAGTATCAACTTAGTTCTCAGCACTTTAATATTTTCTCTATAAAGAATATTTGCATTCGCAGAATATTGCATTCATGATCCAGAATATTCGTCACGCTTTCCGAATAGGATCTTTTTGAGGCATTATGCTAAGCTTCCTCCACAGCAAAGAAATCCCTTTCTGCAGTCGAGAGCCTTTATGTGCAAATCCTTGGTGCAAAACTTGAGACAGACCTATTCATTGGTGCATTAAAGTTCTTCAAAGGGATTTCCAAAGCTCCAGGTACCTGATATCCGAAGTCATTGCCTTCATTCTTTTGCCTCAAGTGGTTCATCATTGCTTTCTATTGGTCAATTGGTTCAAAGGAAAAGGACACGTGGAATAAAGCCTCATTGCTTCCAATAATGGGTATCCCTTCCGAACATCGGTTCCACTCTCTCTCTCTCTACTCTCTCTCTCTCTCTCTCTCTCTCTCTCTCTCTCTCTCTCTTTCTCTCTCTCTCTCTCTCTCCACGTTTTGTGATTTGTCGAAATTACTGATACCCTTTCGTTACTGTGCTTTTAAGAGAGAGAGAGAGAGAGAGAGAGAGAGAGAGAGAGAGAGAGAGAGAGAGAATATTTCTTTATGAATATAAATTTTGTCTAAATTCATATGTAATGCTTAACATATATTACTCAATATTATAGTTTAAATAAAACTCCTTACATGTTTACATGTTACACGTTTCGGCTTTGACCATAAACATATAACCTAGACAAAGCTATAAAATTCCCAGATGTCATCCTAAATGCTAATAAAATTAAGTGATCTGTACTTTATAAAAAGCTAAAGCTAAGAGGATGTGCAACCTGATGAGGCCTCTGGAAAACATTGTGTACAGAGTGCCAACATAATCCCGACCCCCTCTGCTAAACTTGCCATTGGTGGATAAGAATATAAAAATTATTCTTTTGTTTACCAATAGTTTTAAAGTCGTAATTCAGACATCATGGAACTCTGGTTGAGTCAATTGGTTCAAATATTGTAGCTTGTTAAGTTTTTACTTGGTTACGATTAATGATAATTTTGCACATTTAGACGTGTTTTCCATATTCATAGAAGCCATAAATTATACTCTTCCTAAATGTGAAATATCATCATTAATCATAACCAAGTACAAACTTAACAATGGAGATGGGTTGATTTCAATTCACAGTACAAAAAAAAAAAAAAAAAAAAAAAAAAAAAACCCTGAATTAGAAAGTTATAAGTATGGGAGAATTGTCAATGGAACCTCACTTTCTTGGGCCCAGGTTCGATTCACCGGTGTACCAGAAGTTATCATCTTTGAGGTGATTCCCCCTTGGGTATATGTTTCCGAAGTACTGAAAATCCAGATTTTAGGGGGAGTATAATACATGGCTTATATGAATATGAAAAACACGTCTAAATGTGCTAAAATTATCATTAATCATAGCCATGTAGAAACGTAACAAGGTACAATGATGGTGATGGATTGATTTCAATTCTCAGCACAATAAACCTGAATTCGACAGGTATAAGTATGGGAGAATTGTCATTAACTTTCATCTCTTTTATTTTTTGCTAAGTCAGCCACCAAAGCTATCATCTTCAAGTTGATTCCCCTTTGGATCTCTTATCCCCAGGTAGAGAGAATCCAGATATTAGGAGGATAATAATATATGGCTTATAAGAATATGAAAAACTCGTCTAATTGTGCAAAATTACACACACACACACACACACACAAACATATATATATATATATATATATATATATATATATATATATATATATATACATATATATATATATATATATATATATATATATATATACACACACACACACACACACACACATATATATATATATATATATATGTATATATATATATATATATATATATATATATATTAGTAGGTAGTAGGTTGGCCAGGGCAGTAGCCACAAGTTGAGATACTACCGCTAGAGAGTTATAGGGTCTTTTGACTCGCCAGACAGTACTACATTGGATCCTTCTTTCTGGCTACGGCTCATTTTCCCTTTGCCTACACACATACCGAATAGCATGGCCTATTCTTTACACATTCTCCTCTGTCCTCATACACCTGACAACACAGAGATTACTAAACAATTCTTCTTACATCACTGTAATTGTTCAGTGGCAACTTTTCTCTTTGTAAGGGCAGAAGAGACTCTTTAGCTATGGTAAGCACCTCTTCTAGGAGAAGGACACTCCAAAATCAAACCATTGTTTTCTATTCTTGGGTAGTGGCATAGCCTCTGTACCATGGTCTTCCATTGTCTTTTGAGTTAGAGTTCTCTTGCTTGAGGGTACACTTGGGCACACTGTTCTATCTTATTTCTCTTCATCTTAGTTTGTTAAGGTTTTTAGAGTTTATATAGGAGATATTTATTCTAATCTTGTTGTTCTTCTTAAAATATCTTATTTTTCTTTGTTTCCTTTCCTAACTGAGCTATTTTTCCTGTTGGAGCCCCTGGGCTTATACCATTCTGCTTTTCCAACTAGGGTTGTAGCTTAGCAAGTAATAGTAATAATAATAATATATATACATATATATATAAATATATATATATATATATATATATATATATATATATATATATATATATATATATATATGGGTGTGTGTAATTTATTTCATTAGGCAGAATACCGTCATAAGTTCTCTAAATTCTTCGTTCTTTCTGGACACACCTGTCATTGTAGTATAAATTAATGAAAATTTTGAGGAGGTCCCGTAATCCTTCCCGGTATTTGGACCGCTTAAGGAGAGGCTTGGGATGGGGTTACGATGATCCCATTCGACCAAAAAGAGATATACATTTATATAATATATGTGCATATATATAAAAAGTCATTATTATTATTATTATTATTACTAGCCAAGCTACAACCCTAGTTGGAAAAGCAAGATGCTATAAACCCAAGGGCTCCAACAGGGAAAAATAGCCCAGTGAAGAAAGGAAATAAGGAAATAAATAAATGAAGAAAATAAATTAACAATATACCATTCTAAAAACAGTAACAGCGTCAAAACACATATGTCCTATATAAACTATTAACAACGTTAAAAACAGATATATCATATATAAACAATAAAAAGACTCATGTCAGCCTGGTCAACATAAAAACATTTGCTCCAACTTTGAACTTTTGAAGTTCTACTGATTCAACTACCGATTAGGAAGATCATTCCACAACTCGGTAACAGCCGGAATAAAACTTCTAGAATACTGTGTAGTATTGAGCCTCATGATGGAGAAGGCCTGGCTATTAGAATTAACTGCCTGCCTAGTATTACGAAGAGGATAGAATTGTCCAGGGAGATCTGAATGTAAAGGATGGTCAGAGTTATGAAAAATCTTATGCAACATGCATAATGAACTAACTGAACGACGGTGCCAAAGATTAATATCTAGATCAGGAATAAGAAATTTAATAGACCGTAAGTTTCTGTCCAAGAAATTAAGATGAGAATCAGCAGCTGAACACCAGACAGGAGAACAATACTCAAAACACGGTAGAATGAAAGAATTAAAACACTTCTTCAGAATAGATTGATCACCGAAAATCTTGTAAGACTTTCTCAATGAGCCAATTTTTTTATGCAATTGAAGAAGACACAGACCTAATGTGTTTCTCAAAAGTAAATTTGCTGTCGAGAATCACACCTAAAATTTTAAAAGTCATACAAATTTAAAGAAACATTATCAATACTGAGATCCGGATGTTGAGGAGCCACCACCATCATTGACCTACTTACAATCATACTTTGAGTTTTGTTAGGATTCAACTTCATACCCCATAATTTGCACCGTGCATTAATTTTAGCTAAATTCTTCTTCGTCCCAATTTGGGTGTATACAGGGGTGTATATATTCAGTCTAAATAATATTTTGAGAGAGCTCAGTGACCTGTCCCTTACCTTTCCTTCTCATATGCGACTTTTAAGCCAATGTATAATGCTGAGATCGGATTTGTATAAAAACCCGGATAAACACAACCTCGCCGTTGTGACATATGGGATGATTTCACTATTTGTTAAAAAGAAGGAAGATATAGGCCAAGATTGCACGATATTTCAACGTCTTTTCTGGATATACAGTCCATTATGACCAGCTAAGTAACGATTATAATATATTCTAAATGGTCTAGCCAAGTAGCCAAGCATCAAATTTTAACACTAAATGACTTTGGAATCAAAAGGTATAATCAGAGTTGCACTAGAGTCAAACGGGAAACATCTTATCTGCTTCCAAGCAAGGAAAATGCGTTTTCTTACGGTTGAAACGAAGCAACATTAATAGAACTTATACTTGTATTTCTGTGTATCAAATGGAATTCTAAACTTTCTCCTCTTTAAACTAATAAACATACAGTGTTAACTCTGAAAAAATTATACCCCTATATTATACAGTTTGATAAACTGGTATTCTTGAAGAATGTATATTTAAAATTATTCAGATGTAAAATCAGAAAAAATGATGGAATGCTAATTAACAGAGTAAGAAATCAAAATTTCAAAATCATTATAGAAAAATATAACTAACCAGAAAATGTTTACATATAAAAAATCATTCAGATGTAAAAAATCATAAATAATGATGAAATACTAATTAAAACCATAAGAAATCAAAATGTCAAAATCATTATAGAAAAAAAAATATAACTAACCAGAAAATGTTCATAACTAATTGCTAAATCATTAGCTGGGTATCTCGCATCAAATTCATGATGCTCGTAGACAGGTGCTTTTTCGTTCCTATCGATGCTTTATAATCTCTCGTTAATTACTGAACAGCCTTTTGGTGCGTGAGATTAATTCATGAATTTCGAGTGATTACTCAAAGAACACATTATATAATGATATCCCCATTACATGATTAAATTACCGAGTCGTAATAACCGGTGGAATATATGAATTTTTACTGCTAATGAACTGCCTGATCAGTGTTAGATTCTATTGGGCTCAATTTCCATAACTTGGAATAATGATTAAGTTATTATAATTTCAAAATTATACTGAATAAAATTTCACAGCGATTGCAAATCTGTATCAATTTTTTTTTAAGAAAAATCTTTACAAATACTCCTCACAAATTAAAGGTCTCAATTTTTTTTTTTTTTTTTTTTTACATATTTCACGTAGTTAAAAATTCATTTCAGTTTAAACTTGGTTTCATGATATAAAGGCAATAGTATAGCGCATAATTTAATTATACATATTTAAAGATTTGATGGAAAGGTCCTCAAACCACCTCACCGGCTTCTCCATTCAAAACATTTGTAACTTCTTCAACTTCACTTTCCTAGATTTATTTAATTAATTTTCGTTTATTAATTACAAGATTTAAAAATATATGATTTCTACACTGTACACAATTTTAAGTACATTGACCATTCAAGTATCACGATTACAGCCTTTACTTGCCAACGCAGAGATTATTTATACACCTTCACACGCGATCTTAGACTACCGAGTCTCTAAGGTGGAAATTCCAAGACTCCCTTCTGCGAGTTGAGATAACGACCTACTCTGATCAACTGGTGACAAACTCTGTTAATAACGGTACTATGTTCTTTATTCCAAGATCAGATTTTCAACAAATAACAAATCAGTAAGACAAAGTTGCCGAGCAATGCTAGTTAGATTTTTGTTCCTCAATTTATAAATGAAACCACTGTTCAAAAGAGGGAGTTGTTTTTATTATGCAAGTAATTTAAAACCATAAAAATTATTTTCCCTCTGTATTGTAAGATTAAATATCACATTAAATACTATGCACAGTCAATAGCGTTTCCTATCTTAACATAGAGTTTCAAGAGCAAACACCAAATTTTCATAACTATTATTTTAACTCAACAAAAAGTTCACTTCTTTAGATTAGGAATCTGATTACGAAATAAATATGGTTAATACCCTATGCAAGTATTTTAATCAAATGTTTGAGGCCAAAATGTTCTTTTACCGTATACAGAAAGTCGACATTCAAAGTTTCGTTCACCAATTACTATAGTAATAATGATAGCCATGGAAATATGTTTGACCGTAATCTTTTTCTCAGAGGGCTTCTGATATGGTCATCTGAGTATATAAATTATGAATCTGAGATTATGCTGTATATTCTTACCAGACCATAACACTACATCCTGCATATCATATCACAATAAAAATAATTATAAAGCTAATAACGGTTATCCCATTAACGCATACTACGACATCCCCCCCAAAAAAAAAAAAATTCTTTATCGTTGAAAAAATAACAAAAGGGAGTCATGCAAAAAATTAAATGAAATTTTATATGGGTTGCCCGCATAGAGTTGCATCAGAAATCTTATGGACTTTCGTATTCATGATTAGAGTAATAGTATCAATCGGAATGAGTTCCCTAAAAGAAAAACCAATAAATCCACAGTTTAGAAACTACAGACTTCATATCTTCAGGTGAGCACTGGATTTTCCGGAATATATTCCCCAGACCTATCCAAATGCAAATGATTCAGGTAACCCAATAATCGGACCACTCTGAATACAATGTACATACATGGAAATGAAGATAAAATAAAATAATCAAACGATCACCAAAATATATGTAGTTGTCCTTAGACTGACAAACTTGAGATGGAAGTAAGAAAGGGATAATGGAAAGGATATATTAGAAAGGAGTATTTTGTCAATTACAGAATGCAAAGGGGATTTGGGTATTACAGCAGATAAAGGTAGGCCACTGTTTCTTTCAGATAGGTAAACGTCCTGTATGCAAAAGTATGTGACGAGGTAGGAGAAAGGTTGTGACTCAAAGACAGGAGGAAAGCAACTGAGTGACATTATTATAGAACACTCTCCTTTATATACAAAAGTTCAAGGCAACAAGAATTTTCATGTTAAAAAAACAGACAATGTTACAGAGGAGAAACAAGACATGTTTTTTCAGGTTCTTTTTAGTGCGAGGGGAGAGCGAAAATAAAAGCACAAAATGAACTATGTACGAACGGGCCACACACGGTTGGTACATGGCTCCACCCCCCCCCCTAAAAATGACATACTGTACATGTTAAATAGGGCGCCCTGATCTAGAGAGGCGAACTGTAGGCAGGTCAGCTGGCAGGAGATAAGCAGGTTTTAGATGATCAATGGAGACCCAGTCTTCTTTGCCACGAATCTTTAGTAGGAATGCTTTCGGACTGCGTCGGATCACAAGGAAAGGGCCCGTGTAAGGGGGCGTTAGCGGTGGCTTGCTAGTGTCGTTGCGCAGGAAGACGTGCGTTGCAGAGTGCAAGTCTGTCAGTATGTGATGCTTCGCGGGGGGCTTGTAAGTCTGGCGGCATGGAGTAAATTTTCCCACGACGTGACGTATGCGCTGGAGATCGTCGGAGGAGGTTGTAGAAGGAAAAAATTCGGCAGGGATGACCAACGGATCGCCATACACCATTTCAGCTGCCGAGACGTCGAGGGCGTCTTTAGGAGTGGTCCTTAGTCCCAGGAGGACCCAGGGAAGCTGGGTAAACCAGTTGCAATCCTTGCAGCGGGACATCAAAGCTGCTTTGAGGGTGCGATAAAAATGTTCAACCATTCCATTGGCAGCGGGGTTGTAGGCCGTTGTGTGATGTAGGGTGATGCCCAGGAGGTTCGCTAATGATGTCCACAATTGAGAGGTGAAAGTGGTACCCCTGTCAGAAGTAATATGCTCAGGGATACCAAATCTTACAATCCATCCTCAGAGTAAGGCAGATGTACATGAGGCGGACGTCGCAGTTTCCATGGGAATGGCTTTAGGCCAACGAGTGGAGCGGTCGATGACGGTAAACAGGTAACGATGTCCTTGTGATGTGGGTAGGGGACCTACAATGTCGACGTGAATGTGTGCGAAACGACGCTGAGGTTGAGGAAAGGTGCCCACTCCTGAATCCGTGTGTCGATGTACTTTGGAAGTTTGGCAAGAAGTACAGGCGCGGACCCAATCCTTAGCATCTTTAGAAATGCCGTGCCAAATGAACTTCGTCCTCAGCAGCTGTGCAGTAGAACGGCACGAGGGATGTGAAAGGCCGTGAATGAAATCAAACACCTGCCGGCGCATGGGAGCAGAGATCCAAGGTCGCGGTCTACCAGTACTGATGTCACAGAGGAGGGTGGTGTTGGAGTCTTCGAGGGGGAAGTCTTCCCAACGGAGGGACGTGCAGGATGTCCTACATGCTTGATACTCTGGATCCTGTCGTTGGGCTTCAGCCAGGGCGTTGTAATCCAATCCCAGTTGAACGGCAGCCAACGTGTTTCTTGACAGGGCATCGGCAACGGGATTCATTTTCCCAGGGACGTATTGAAGGGTGCAATTGTATTCAGCCACGGCAGAGAGATGTCGGCGTAAACGGGCGGACCAGGCATCAGACTGTCGAGTGAAGGCGTGCACCAGAGGCATGTGGTCTGTGTGAATGACGAAGAGCGTACCTTCTAAGAAATGGCGAAAGTGACGGACAGCCAAGTGCACCGCCAGCAATTCGTGATCGAAGGTAGAATAACCCGATTCTGCCTTGGTCAGTTTTCTGCTGAAGAAGGCTAATGGGTGGGGCGAGCCTTTGACCACCTGCTCGAGTACTGCACCAATAGCGACGTCGCTGGCATCAGTGGAGAGAAGGAGAGGGGCATGTGGGATAGGAAAAGTGAGAGCCGCGGCAGTTGATATGGCCTTCTCTGCATTGCAGAAGGCTGCTTCTTGAAGGGGACCCCACTTCAGGTAGTTTGGCTTGCCCTTGAGGGAGGCGTAGAGGGGAGCAAGAGTGGCGGCAATGGCTGGCAAAAAACGGTGATAATAGTTGATCATGCCCAAAAATACCTGCAGAGCTTTGACGGTCGAGGGCACGGGGAAGTCCTGAACGGCTGCTACCTTCTCAGGGAGGGGATGGACTCCTTCAGGAGTGATGCGGTGCCCTAAGAATTTTCATGTTCAAAAAACAGACAATGTTACAGAGGAGAAACAAGACATGTTTTTTCAGGTTCTTTTTAGTGCGAGGGGAGAGCGAAGATACAAGCACAAAATGAACTATGTACGAACGTGCGACACACGGTTGGTACAAGTATCTAAATATGCCTCTTGTTTGCGAATGATGGGGTATGTATCATGTAAAATAATATTTCATACTTTTTTCAATGGTACTACCTCTACCATGATATATGCTTATAAAAAATCTTTATGCACATAAAAATGCATATTTACTTAACTGAGCCTTGGCACTTAGTCAGTTCATCTTTTAAATTATTCTGAATTATACTCAATTCTCTATAAATGAACCACCACAGCTAAAGATCTCACCACGATAAGACATTAATATTCCAAAATCCAGTCTTTGGGAGGTCATGAATGATGATGGAAAGTCATTTTCTTTTACATCTAACTGCCGTTTCCAAGGAATAGAACATTAAGTGCGACCTTTAATTGCCTTTGTTGGCTCTGACATACACTACTTGGCTAACTTGAGTGAAGTCAATGGGCGAAGTTCATTCTGCTCCCGATTCACTTCGGGAAACTCGGGATCATTACAGCCGCAATTCATTTCTCAAAAGGTCTTTTGTTGGATGGAAGTCTCAGCCAGAGGCAGAGAGATCGGTGCAATGAAGATTACAGAGACGAGTTGACAAAAAGAAACATTTAGGTCATGAACAAAATCTCTCTCTCTCTCTCTCTCTCTCTCTCTCTCTCTCTCTCTCTCTCTCTCTCTCTCTCTCTCTCTCTCTCATATATTCTGCAAACAATGGCCCCCATTTCATTATACCGCAGGTCACTAGGCACTACACACTACTTGTATACAGGTATTAATTTGGAAGCACCGCACCACAGCAATATAGATTATACCATAAAAGGCTTATTTTGTACAGAGTTTTCAACCAGAACTTATTCAATTTCAAACAAGAGTTTGAAATCTGTTTATTAAACTATTTGGAGGAGATGTTACCAATAATCATTAGTGAGTTTTGTAAAAACAAACAAATATAAAAACGACGAAAAAACACAAGTAAAACGTTTCTGATAGAGATAGTGTCCTTCAACTTTTCTGTATATATACGACTTACCTCTTATAAGAAGTCGTAAGGATCAATCGTTTTAGATGTAAACAAATGTTCCCCTCTGTCATTTTAATCGCGATAATTCATATTGTCCTACAGATGTTTAATGGATAGTCTACACAAAAATATCAGTTCATCTTCTGACTGTCTCAAAGGTAACATGAAAAGGGCGATTTTTGTATTTGTAGGGAAGATATATTCTTATCCACAACACCCACATAATGTAACAAACACTTGAAAACACACACACACATATGAGAGAGAGAGAGAGAGAGAGAGAGAGAGAGAGAGAGAGAGAGAGAGAGAGAGAGAGAGAGAGAGAGATTGTCAGCATAGGTGAATAGCCAGTGACAGGAACGTTACAAGGTTGTGTGGGTATGTGTTGAGAAGGCTAAAGGCAGAATATTCCGGGTAAGAAGAGGACAGCGGCGGGCGAGAGGTCTAACCATTCCATCCCCCGGAATGCCTCTAATGTTCTATAATGGACAGGTCACTAAACAGGGAAATCCCATTTAGCGTTAATGGAATGTCAGAATTCTATTCTTAAATTCTACTTTCATGGTAATATTTATAATTCATACTGGCGATGGAGCAATTACGGTCACTTCAAAGTGTGTAAAAATCAAGTGCAGACGTCTAAACACAGCAAAATAATGAATGGGAAATTTCATGGCTGCAATTTCGCGGCAAATTAAAAGACTTTTCCATCTTAAGTATGAATATGTTAAATAGCACGAAAGTTTGATAGCCTGGCAGAGTACTCTACTTTAAAATTTGACATTTCCAAATTCTTTAAAGAACAGTTAGTGAGTTAAGCGAGCACTTCGTCTTAATTTTTTTATTTCTTTTGTCTTTGTTCGTGGCCACAAGACTATAAATACATTTATTCATAGGTCGAAAGGATGACGAATTCATGGTAATTTCGGGTAGAAATGAACCAAATTTATCCAAATTTGCATAAAACTTGAGGTGAACCCTCCCTATTGAACAAAGGAATTCCTTTAGGAATGAAATTCCAGTATAAAAAATTGTTGATATTTCTCCCTTTAGATTGCCTCTAATCATGATCCTAGATTTATTTCGTGCGGATTAAAAACCCAACAATACTAAATATTTACATAGCCAAGCGCAACTTATTTATATTCATCTATGCTAACAGGGAGTTGTTTTGACCATTCTAAGTGCGCATCTTTTGAAACTTATATGGATTTGAAACAATGCATTTTCTACGAAGATGATTATTCAGAAGCTTTTATGTGCCCTTAATATTAGCTGGGTAGGCACAGAAGAATAAAAAGACTTACACATTGTTACCAAGAATTATATAAACATTAGCACACAGCAAGAGGACTCTTTCCTACTATTTTCAACTAATTTATCTTTACTATGAAAGGTCCCCACATAAATAATTCAAATCTACATGGCTCTCAGTCTAGCGAACACCAACTCAAACTATCATGTACAACGCAAATAAAAGGTCACCTGAAAAATATGAAGGGCAATACAGACATAACTGGACGAATTTCATCCGCCACTTCTAATGCATATTGATACTTAAGTATTTGCCATGTGCAAATGGGGAGGAAATAAAACCTATACTGCAATTCCTCAAAGAAAGAGTTAGTAGGGCAAAAGAGTCATGTTTCTCAATTGTATTTCCACGTAAGTTTAAAAGACTATGCACTAAACCTAAATTTTAATAACAGTTTCATTAACTCAGAGACCTCCTTTCATGGCTCACTTGTGAATTAATTTGAACTCTGTATATAACCCTAACCATGTCCACACTATACCGCACTGATATTACATTACACATCGATTGAAATATAAATTTGAACCTGATTAGACTTCGGCATCATCAAAAATAAATTATCCTCAAACGAATTGTTACTTTGGCAGTAAATGGACAATACAAATTTCAAAATTAACTCTCGGATTTAAGACAACACAACTTGGTCCTTAATCCGTCATAAATCTTAGCAATTTCTTTTTTCTGACATAATTAATCAGGATTTTCACAGCTTCCCCGAAATGTGATGACAGACATCCACACATAGATTGCCTTCTAGAAATCTATCCCATTTTAATGTTACATTCTTATGGTTCACCAGCCTCCCTTCAAATTTCAGTACTTAATGTGTAATGTTTCAGAGAGACTTGAGACATTGACGGCCTACACGAAGGATTCACAGAATATACTTATTAAAATATTTAAAAGTATCCCATATATATATATATGTATATATATATATATATATATATATATATATATATATATATATATATTATATAATTTATATATATACATATATATACATATATACACATATATATTATATATACATATATATATATATAGTGTATATACATACACATTCATATGTATATATTAAAAATGTCTGTATTTGTATATATATATATATATATATATATATATATATATATGTATATATATATATATATATATATTTATATATATACAGACATATCTAGTCCACTGCAAGACAAAAGCCTAAGACATGTCAATCAATGCCTGGGGTTTCGCCAGTTTTTATGAACAAGCTGGCCAGTAAAGTTAACTTTTAAAGTTGGCCAAAGGTTTATCATTTTGTTTATCGAAGATTTTTCAAGATTATGATATCCTATGTGTTACTCTGTCATGAAATATCAGTAACTACGCCATTTATTCGAGGACTATTTTTTTTGTGTATTCAATTTAGCTCAAAATCTTTCTTTCTTTAACACACTGAGCATTCGATGATATTTTCTCGAAAATATAAGATAAACAAAATTCCCTGAGACTGAAAGCAAACAATAAACGTGTCTGAACCCAGAAGGAAAGAATCAAATCAGATTGAAGCAGCCACTTTGGTCTCACAACAGAAAGGACAATAAAAAGAAATGAAAGACTTCTTGTTTATCAAAGGCCCTCGATACCTCGATTCCATTTTCTTCTGAGGGGAGATAAAAAACTAACTTTTCCAAGTTTAGGTTTTTCCTTATTCTTCATTCTTGTGAACAACAGAATAAGGACCAGGCAGCGATATTCGAACGGGATTGTTTTTCGAGAAGAACAGGACCTATAAGGAAAAATTAAATTTAGAAGAGGGTTGTAGTGGCCGATGAGGCA
>NC_090764.1:25005395-25015395 GCF_036898095.1 Palaemon carinicauda
AAATGAAGAACTTTGTCTAAAGACCATGAGATGGGCTTTGGAGGTGCTGAAGGTCTGAGCCTAGCGCAGGCTTTCGGAACTTTATTAAAGATCTCGTTACCTAGGTCGATCTGGAAGGCAAATGAAATGGGTCTCATCAAAGCAGATTTACACACTGAAATCGTGTTAGCTGCCAACCCTTGGCCATGGAGGTGGATGAAGAAAGATAAGCAGAAGTCTGTTGAGATCTCCTGCGGATTCTTTGCCTTTACAAAGGCCACCCATTTTCTCCAAGATGACTCATATTGCCTTCTAGTCGATTTGCACTTATATTCCTCTAGGAAGTCTATGCTGGCTTTAGAAATCCCGAAACGCTTTCTCACCGCAAGGGCGAGAAAATCATGAGCTGCAGGGTCCGGGTTTTCTGTAATGAAGCGCAGACAGTCGACTTCTGGACTCGCTGGGTCAGAACTGGATGTGGTAGCGGCACGAACTTCATGTGTAGTTCCAACGCCAAGGGGAACCACATACTGTTCGGCCACTTGTGGGCCACTATTGCCGCTACCCCCTTGAAGGATCTCAGTTTGTTGAGGACCCTCAACAGAAGGTTGTGAGGAGGGAACAGATAAATCCTGGACCATCTGTTCCAGTCGAGGGACATTGCGTCCACTGCTTCCGCTAAGGGGTCCTCGTACGGGGACACGTACAGGGGCAACTTCTTGTTGTCTTTCGTCGCAAAGAGGTCTATTTGCAGTTCTGGGACTTGATTCAGAATGAAGGAAAATGATCCTGCGTCTAAGGACCATTCCGACTCTATCGGTGTGAACCTGGATAGAGCGTCCGCTGTCACATTGCGGACTCCTTGAAGGTGAACTGCCGACAGGTACCACTTCTTCTTTTCCGCCAATCGGAAAATGGCTAACATCACTTGGTTGAGAGGTGGTGACCTCGACCCTTGTCGATTCAAGCATCTCACAACCACCTCGCTGTCCGTCACCAATCTTATGTGGATCGAGTGACGCGGGGAGACTTTCTTTAAGGTAAGGAGCACTGCCATAGCTTCTAGAAAGTTTATATGAAAGGTCCTGAATAGCTTGGACCAAGTCCCCTGGACTTTTTTCCGATGAGAGTGACCTCCCCATCCCTCCTTTGAGGCGTCTGAGTGAATCGTCATCGACGGGGGAGGTGGCTGAAGAAGAACCGACTTCTTTAGATGTCTGGCTTGGGACCAAGGTCTGAGAAGAGTACGTAGCCGAGGCGGCACTGGTCTTCTCAGGTCTCTTCGCGCGTTTGATGCATACCTTCTCCAAACTCCGGTTGCATCCTTTAGCTGTGCTCTTAGCACTGGGTCTGTCACTGAAGCAAACTGGAGAGAGCCTAGTACCCTCTCCTGTTCGCGTCTTGATATCCTTTCGGAATCTAGAAGTCTCTTGACAGAGCCCGCTATCTCCTTCCTTTTCTTCGTCGGGATGGAGAAACTGTGTGACAAAAGGTCCCAGTGGATTCCCAGCCACTGGAACTTTTGGGATGGAGAAAGTCGAGACTTTTTTCTGTTGATCTTGAAGCCTAGGTACTCTAGGAACTGGATCACCTGACTGGAAGCTTGCAAGCATTCGGTCTCGGATGCTGCCCACACCAGCCAGTCGTCCAGGTAGGCTACTACCTGAATTCCCTTTAGGCGTAATTGTTTGAGAGCTGCGCTCGCAAGCTTCGTGAAAATCCTTGGGGCTATGTTTAGCCCGAATGGCATGGCTCTGAAGGCGTACAGTCTCCGTTGTAGCCTGAACCCTAGGTAGGGGGAGAGTCGACGGCTGATTGGAATGTGCCAATAGGCGTCTGACAAGTCTATAGAGACTGAGTATGCCCTCTTGGGCAGTAAGGTCCTTATGTGTTGCAGTGTTAGCATCTTGAATTTGCAATTCACTATGAACTTGTTGAGTGGCGACAAGTCCAGAATGACTCTGAGCTTTTCCGAGTCTTTCTTGGGAACACAAAACAGCCTCCCTTGGAATTTGATGGACTTCACCTTTCGGATCACCTTTTTCTCCAACAGTTCTTGAACGTACTCCTCCAAAACGGGGGTGGAGTGTTGGAAAAACCGAAGGCACGGGGTTGGAGTGCTGTACCAGCTCCAACCCAGTCCATTCTTGAGTAGGCTTTGGGCCCAGGGATCGAAGGTCCAGCGATCCCAAAATTTCATCAGTCTCCCTCCTACCGGTATCGTTTCACTTGGACTGCCGTCCTGAGGTCTTGCCTCCCTGACGACGACCACCTCTGAATCCCCTTCCCCTTGAGGGGTGCCTAGACGAGCCTCTGGCTGCTCCTCTAGGTTTTGCACGAAAGGAAGAAGACTGTCCTTCGAACGTTGGGGTGAATGTGGTTGACTGACCTGGCACAGCCTGGGGTACCCACTGAAAAGTAGTCGGGGTTTGTGCCACCATCTGGGGCACTGGACGCAAAGGCAATTGCAGTTGCTGTTGCTGTCTATAAGGCTTGGCTGGCCGAGACGGTAGCCTAGTCCTCATATTCTTCCTCTTTGGTTGAGGACCCTCATCCGGGGAAGATTTTCTTTTGATAGCCAAGCCCCACTTCTGGAGAAGGTTTCTATTCTCCACGGCGGCCTTATCAACAACCTCTTTGACCACATCGGTAGGGAAAAGGTCTTTTCCCCAAATGTTGGAGGAGATTAACTTCCTTGGCTCGTGTCTCACCGAAGCCCCGGTGAACACGAACTCCCTGCAAGCTCTCCTTGCTTTGACGAAGCCATAAAGGTCCTTCGTCACTGTGGCTAGGTGAGACTTAGCCACTACCATGAACATTTCATGGACCTTAGGGTCACTTGCCATCGTCTCAAGAGTAGTCTGATGAGACATTGAGGCAGCCAGTCTTTCTTTTGTCTCGAACTCTCTTCGTAAAAGAGATTCGGACAGCTTGGGGAGGTCCTCGCCGAATTGCCGTCCGGCAATATCAGCCTCCAACTTACCCACTGAGAATGTCAGATGGACATCCTTCCAGTCTTTGTGGTCCATAGGCAGAGCCAGCGACAAGGGTTTACACTCCTCCAGGGAGGGGCAAGGCTTGCCGGCCTCGACTGCCTTTAGGACAGCCGCAAACCCTTTCTGTAAAAAGGGGAAGGCTCTATCAGGAGAGGACACAAAAGAAGGGAGCTTCTTGCTCAATGCAGCTACCTTCGAATTAGAGAAGCCCCTCTCTTTCATCGAGGATGAAAGTAGGGCTTGAGCCTTAGCGTGGTCCATAATAATGACCTCCTTCAGCTCTGTCTCCTCCCTTGAAGCTGGTTCTTTTCTCAGCCGGACATAGCAGTCCGGATATGATGCCTTGCTGGGCCAGAATTCTACCTCCTCTAGGGGAACTGAACCCAGCTTATCCGAGATGACGATCTTTCCAGTCGTCATCGGCATGTGCTCAGCATACCTCCATGGGTTAGCATCTGAGCATATGGGAAGGTCTTTCACATTGAGCCTTTTCTGGGGCCCATGTGATTCTGCCAGGGACTGCATACGCAGTTCCATTGCAGCCGCCTTCTCCTGATTCTCCTTCTGCATTTGTTGGATCATTCCAACAATCGAAGAGAGGGCCTGTCCCAGTTCTACTGGGAGACCAGCCGATGTTGAGGGGATAGGCTCCGGCATCTGAACCGGAGTAGCCGACACCTCGTCGACCTCATCCTCTACGACATCCGGGGTTTGAACTTGATCCTGACCTTCTGCCAGGAGGTCTTCTTCCAAACGTTCGTCCAGGTCAGACATCCTGTCATCCAACTGGATGTCTTGCATCGCGACTGCGACTTCCACGTCCACCTGGACTTGATCTTGAGAGATCTCCTCTTGAGGCTGGGGAATCACTGCCTCAGCTGATGCCTGGGGAAAAAGATACGCCCTCATCTTCTCACTTGGAAGATAAGGGCCAGAGGTGTTCTTCTTGAAGCCCCTTACCCAAGTACGAAGCTTTTCCCTTGCTATATCCCTTGATTCCACCGTTCTAGGGGAATCAAAAGCCTCAGTAATCAGGTTAGTGCATACAGTACATACCTGAGGGTCCCAATACTGGAGATCATCCTTGGAGACAGCGCATGCTGCGTGTCTCCTACAACACTCATGTCCGCAGAGGTTCTTGCTGCGGACATTGCAGAAAACATTTCCGCACTTCGGAGGGTCCTCCTGTAAAGAGAAGAAATTTCCATAAGTATCAAGTGAACTATGTATCACTGGATATGCATAGTATAGCATAACAATTCATAAAGGAAAGACACACACTTGTGTTTCCCTCACAACCCATTGTTGCAGCCTTCCAGATAATAAAATCAAAATGGTTTATCTCTTCTAGAGTAACCAACGCAAGGTTTCCAGAGGAAACAGGTGGAGCTCACACCTAGGCAATGATTTTAAAATCCTGGATAATAGACAGGGAAGAACTCTGCTTCCTATCTGAGGGCAACAGCAAAGGGCTGTGCAAGAAAACACAATAGTGTTAGAAGATACAGTGCTGTACCTAAACCTTTACTATAGTTTTCTTCTTACTGTATATGCTATACAGAAGAATACTAGTACAGTATAGGAGGATGTGTGCCGGCCTGCCTTTGCCGGCCGGCACACACCACAACTAGCTTTAAAGTATACTACTTAACAGCTATAGGGCGGCAGCACACTGGTTCAAATGCCTGTGCCGGTCGGCAGCAGCTGCCGGCCGGTAACAGCCAGTGTTGGCCGGCAATGGCTGCCGGCCAGCAACTACACAAGGTAGTACCCAGCTGCCGGCCACACTCTTGGTGACCGGCAGACAAGGACTGACATAAGCCGGCCGGCAAAGGTACAAGACCGATGCCAGCCGGCAGCAAAAGAACCAGAAGACTACACCTGCCCGGCTGCCGGGCTCATAGGCCGGCAGCCGGCCTCATAGGCCGGCAGCCGGGACAGGTACAGCACTAGAAGAAAATAGAATGGATGCCGGGATAAGAGTGTACACAACCCCCGAGCCCGGCAACCGAAAGAGTGCATATAAGGAAGGGGAGAAACTAATTCAGGCTTCCTTGACCAATGCCGTCCAGCTCTGCCGGCAGGCATGGATGAGGGACCAAGAGAGGTCCGGGCAGCACTCGAAAACATAAGACCCTTGCCGGCCAGCAGCTCTGCCGGCCGGCAATGGGCTGAGTCAATTCCACATTCCAACCTATACTAGGTCCAGAAGCAGAACGACGTACAGTACAGTAAGACCCCTGCCGGCCAGCTCTGCCGGCCGGCAAGGTACAGTACAGTAATGGCTAGGCCATTACGGAGATAGAGGGGGAAGGGACAAGAGGGTCCTGCCAACCTTGCTTTAGTGACAGATCACCCGCAGCCAAGAAACTTATCTTAGCCTAAGGGAGATCTAAGGGGAAAGGCCAGCAATACTTGCCAGCTTCCAGAGCACCAAAGCAAGGAAGGCGTTGCTACTCCCAAGGGAAGAACTTATCCTCCCCCGAGAACAGCAACAGGACTTAGTCTGGTCGATCACAAAAGAAGGAATCATAACTTACAGAAACCTTCGGTAGTGACCTAAGGGAGCTAAGCTCCCTTTGTAAGTGTTAGGTCAGCGAGGGGGACTCTGCCCCAAGCCAGACAACACGGACTCAGACTAAAAACTCTGTTGTTCTGTCCCTCTTTGAACCAGACTTACTGGAACAGGAAGGTACAGTAACACCCTAGTATAGTTTTATCGAAAATAAATTCGGAAAAAACCACTTAGGGATAAGCCCAAGGCTTAAACAGAGGGAAAGGGATTGCATACCTTCTCCGAAGAAAAGAAAGCAGCCGGGGAGTATGATAAAGTATACTAAGGCTCCATAAGCAATTAGCCTAGGCACCAAGAGAATCGATTACCTAATTCACCGAAACTCACACGTATACAATCTTGGAAATATTCCACACAGTCTAAAATGTATAAAATATAGCCTAAAGCTTCAATAAAATTTTAATTACACTCGGAAAAACCAAAATCATGCATGAAGTACTAGGACCAAACGACTAGGCTACATGGCCTAGCGTAGGCCAGAATGGCGAATACTTCGCCAAATAATACTAAGCACGAAAGGAAATCCTATGTAAAGCTAAATAGCTAAAATTTATTAAAGCAAAACAACCAGGAATGTCACTCTGACTAACTAATTTATACCTAGCGAGTGACAGTGTCCAGGACACCTCTGGTAGGCTACGGCTCTTGTATCAAAGATTAATCCTATTAATCACTCAAAATTTTACCAAGAGCCTACATTTATACATAACAGACACTATACTCAACTTATCAGAGGCCAACGAAGACGGAGAAGCCATGAAAAGCCGAATAAATCCAAGATTTGCGAGAAAAACAGGAAAAAACACCGAGTTGTTAAGCTACGCAAAAAGGAATACAGATGGCGCCAGGATTGGCGCCAGGCACGCATACGAATCGGGGGATAGGGAAGCCTTGGGAGCGGCTCCCCTTTTTCTTTCCCGAATTCGTATCTCGTCAATCACCTCCTACGAGACGAAATCTCTGTCCGGTCGTAGATTGCCATGTGACGTGTCTAGAATACGTCCTCTGATATGTCGCGATATCCCTTTCACGAGGGATACTCGCTCCAGGAGTTAGAATTCTGGTACCTTAAGGTAAATTCTCTGGGAATATCGCCGTAGTTGTAATATACCCTAGGAAGCTACCCTATAGGAACTTCCATCAGGACGACATGGCTTGAGCCCAAAAATACATATATACACACACACATACATACATACATATATATATATATATATATATATATATATATATATATATATATATACATACATACATACATACATATATATATATATATATATATATATATATATACATACATACATACATACATATATATAGCACAGGTGAAAAAAAATTAAAACAAACCCGAGGCTCCGTTGGAACGGCTGAGGAACCACTCTGAACCGGAAAATAAACCTGGATAAATGTAAATCGTCTCACCATTAGCACAACAATAGTGGTAAGTGATGCACTAAACTTATTCAAATTTGCCAAGTTGTCGCGCTTCCTTGGTTATGGCTGACATAACTTTATACGTAACGGTTAACATTTACATATTCCCTCAAAGAGAAAATTTGTAATACATTCGATCAAATTGATACCTGTACTTAGAAATGTTAAAGTAGTTTTCTGTTTCCAAGAAAATAAGAGTATCAAGAAATATAGCTTCTATGACGCTGTTACTGTTTTTAGAATGATATATTGTTAATTTATTCTCGTCATTTATTTATTTCCTTATTTCCTTTCCTCACTGGGCTATTTTTCCCTATTGGAGCCCTTGGGTTTATAGCATCTTGCTTTTCCAACTAGAGCTGTAGCTTGGCTAGTAATAATAATAATAATAATAATAATAATAATAATAATAATAATAATAATAATAATCAGGGTTCATTATATTTCATTCTAATTCACATGAAATCGAAGCAAAAGCAATAAGTGGAATTAACTCCTTCACTTAATCTATCACAGCACACTTTGATCTGCTAACAACAAACATGTCAATAAAACAAAAACAAAATTCCCTTTGCAGTGTTGGAACTAGTGCAATATTAGATATTATTGAGACATACAAAATCAGATATCAACGTAGTGTTTTTCCTGGTGAATAAACACATTCTATATCAGTGATTACCATGTCAAGGAGTTCAGCTTCTATAAACATGTTGTTTTGACGGAACTCTGATATCAATTGTTGACGAGTTTCCAATATTATACGTATTTTGAAACGAAAACTATTCGTAAACAATTCATGCTCATGCATTATATTTATGTATTTATGTATATATATATATATATATATATATATATATATATATATATATATATATACGTATATATACATATATATATATATATATATATATATATATATATATATATGTATATATAAACAGTATATATATATATATATATATATATATATATATATATATATACAGTATATATATATATATATATATATATATATATATATATATATATATATATTGCTGTTACATATCATCATCATCATTTCAGCCTTCAAAAGTCCTTTGTTGGATGTAGGCCTTCCCCAGGTTCCTCCACAGACTTCTATCGCAAGCTATTCTGTGCCACTGTAGCTTATGTTGGTCTAAGTCATCTCGCCAGCGGGTTTTTTGTCTTCCTCGGTTTCTTGTGTATCCTCGGGGTGTCCAGAAGGTTGTTCGTGATGTCCATCAGTTGTCTGTCATCCTGGCAATGTGCCCCGCCCAGTTCCATTTGAGCTTG
The DNA here is from genome assembly GCF_036898095.1 of Palaemon carinicauda. Classification (NCBI taxonomy): domain Eukaryota; kingdom Metazoa; phylum Arthropoda; class Malacostraca; order Decapoda; family Palaemonidae; genus Palaemon; species Palaemon carinicauda. The sequence continues at coordinate 25,013,679 of NC_090764.1, forward strand.
CTAATGGTTTCAAGGATATCCATTACTTTAGTTTTTTGACGTATCCATTTAGCTGTTTTTCTATCCTTCCATGTTAGATTTAGCATAATTCTCTCATGTGCCCTCTGCATTGTTCGTAATTTAAGGGAAAGCTTTTTTGTTAGATTCCAAGTTTCGGCCCCATAGGTGACAGTGGGGAGGATACACTGATCATAGACTTTCCTTTTTAAGATGATAGGAATCTTCTTATTTTTTAACACTGTCCTGGCTCTTCCAAACGCTTGCCAACCGAGGGTTATTCTTCTTTTTATTTCGATCTCTTTACAGGCGTCATGTAGAGAGATTCGTTGTCCTAGGTAGATGTAGTGGTCCACTTCCTCAATTTGTTGGTTTTCAATTTCAAGTATGTCATCTGCATTTTCAGTATATTTATTGCTCATGACTTTGGTCTTTTGGAAGTTCATGTGGAGGCCAATTGATTTGCTTGCTTCATTTAGCTAGGTGAGCATATGTTGAAGCTCTTCTTTGGTGTGAGCAATGATAATGATGTCATCAGCAAATCTTAGGTGACTTAGATATTCTCCATCTATTTTTATTCCTTTTTCTTGCCAGTTGAGTTGTTGGAAAGCTCTCTCCAGGCAGGCAGTAAACAGTTTGGGTGAGCTAGTGTCACCTTGTCTGACACCTCTCTTGAGTTGGAATGGTTCAGAGTCCTTGTGGAGACGATAAATGATGTTGCATGGTCATAGATGTGACAGAGTACATTAATGTAAACTGAGTCAACTCCCTGTTCTTCCAGCGCTGACATGACCTCCTCAGTTTCAACCGAGTCAAATGCTTTGGTGTAATCTACAAGTGCTACTACTAGTGGCATCTTATATTCATTTGTTTTCTCAATGATTTGGTTTACTGTTTGTAGATGATCAATTGTGGAGTAGCCTCTTCTAAAGCCCGCTTGTTCCCTTGGCTGATTTTCAGCCATATAACTTTCTCCAAAAGATAAAAACAAAAATTATTAAAAATGTTCTCCAGGGGTTTCAAAATACTCCTTTTCAAAATGTGTAAGTTATGTGGAACCCTCTGAAATGTACTAATAACGACTGACAATTCCGAAATTCCCTTTTCCTAACTCAATTGTAAAAAATTATTTTTCCATACTTTAATGTCTCCCTCTAACTTGTAGAGAGATAGATTATGTTAGCATTGGATAAAGGGTATTCAGCTTACGATGGGGTATGTTTATTGATTATGAGAAAACCAGGATTAATAGAGTACTCTATTGAGTCAAGTGAGAACCAGGTTCAATGACAAAGTCTAGTCTACGTATCCAAACAGCTTTTTATTAAATTAACGAGCGCAGACACCAAGACTTACAACGATAAAATTTTAAATGGGAACAAGAAAATTGTAGGAAAATATTTTTTTTAATAATTTTTTTTTATATATAACATATACTGCCCGGTTAAATGCAGATTTAATAAATCATAAATCTGAATAAATTAGGAGTTATCTGTTATTGAAAGTGAGGGGTAATGATTAATCTATTTGCAAAAATATCAACGGTAAATCTTAAAACCAGTCTAATTACGTATAAATTTATCCAAAACTGTTTTTGAGACTGATAAATAGACAATTTTGTTTAAAAAAAAAAAAAACCTAATAACAAACGAATTTACATCTGTATTTATGTGTATGCCTTGTTGATAATAACTAATCATACAATTAGCGAACAAACAAT